>NC_056727.1:1201799542-1202077042 GCF_019279795.1 Protopterus annectens
AGGGAGTTGGCAATAAGAGGGAGGTGGCTAGAATTTTTCTTGCAGTATCTGTAAGGAACCCATTGATCTTGTAAATGGAGTTTAGTTTCTGGTGTGTATATTTAATAGAGTGAAGTATATGCTGGTCATGTTTGAGACTGTCATCTATTATAATGCCTAGAAGTTTAGTGTGGGTTAGTTTCAATGACAGTATTTTTGCTGACTTTATGGTAAAAAAATGCTTTTGATTTTGGCAACTTTTTGAGGTAAAATGCATTAACTTAGTTTTCTTGGAGCTGAGTAGGAGGTTTGACTCTTTGAGCCAGGTTTCAACAGAGAAGAAATATTTTTGGATAATGGCTTGGAGCTTATTTATTGTTGAGGCCACATATATTAACATTGAGTCATCTGCATACTGAACTAAACTCGCATTGTGAGTGGAGGTCATTAATAAATATATTAAATAGGAGAGGACCCAGGATAGAGCCTTGAGGGACACCTGCAGTAACTGGTTGAAAGGATGAGTAGGTTTGTTGCCATGTAATGACTTGTTGCCTTTTAGATAGGTAACTAAGATACCACAACAAGGAGTACTGTGAAAGTCCTATTGAGGAGAGTCAAATGAGCAGTTGCTGGTGCGAGACGGTATCAGATGCCTTTGACAAGTCTAAGAACATGGTGGACACAAGCAGACCATCGTTTCTGTGTTGGTTTATTATTGGTAAAATGTAGTAGAGCAGCAGTGGTGCTGTGCTGGGGCCTAAAGCCATGTTGTGTTTCTGAGAGGTTATTTGAGATTGGGTATTACATCAGCTGCATATGGATGCATTTCTGTATTATTTTGGAGAGGGGAGAGAAGTTTGAATAAAAGAAATTTGCATTAATAAGTGTCTAGAGGTGATAGGGATGGCTTTAAATAAAGAAAACTAAAAGTTTAGGTATTGTAGAAAAGCTGGGGGGGTATATATTTTACAATGAATGAAATTTCTGTGTTAGATATAAAAAAATGGGAATAAAGATGTATGTAGAATTCATCGGGAAAAATCAATAGAAGAAGTAAAACAAATCTGTCTTTTCTGGAGAACACATAAATTATTATTCAGTAAAAAGGCTTATTTGATAAATTCAGTTGTAATGGGAAAATAACACACTAAGCAAGTGTATTTATTCTGCCAGCAGTATTTGGAAATGAATTATTGCAGATATTGTTTTAATTTATATATGGTTCTACATTAAACCCAGTAAAAAGAGGAGTTTTGTATGTAAATAAATGAGGAGGTTTAGGGTTAGTTAACCCAGTGGTATATGCTGCTTCATTAAATTTGTACAAAGTGTTAAAGTGAATAAATGAAAAAAAAGGTTTACTATCAAAAGTTTAAAAGGCACTTTACCATTGTTCAGATGGTCTAGGGTAAAGGTGCAAATTTTGAAAATCCCAACTTGAAATTACATCACCTCCAGAACTTTGAGACACAGCTTGCATTCGTCTTTGTGACTGTCGCTGTTTACAATTGATCGCACTACAGTGGGGATCGGGAAAAGTACCCTTTTCCTCACTGTAGTGCAATCTCAAAGTTAGAATATATAATTAACAAGGGGGTATGGGAGTGCAGGGGGGCATCTCCAGATGTCAGGGTAAGTTGGGTAATGTCAATGTTTAAGTCAACATTATCGACATTACTGTGTTCGACAGTGTGAGGACTTGCTGGATGTCATTTTCGCACATTCGGTTCCAGTAAGTAATAACTTAATGAGATTTGCAGTATTTTGATTGCAAACCAAAAAAAAAAAAAAAAGATGCAATATTAGTAGTAAAACTGTATAAATATAAGTATAACAAATTGGGGGTATGGTAAAAAGAGAAAAAGAGTGTATAAATGAAGAAATAAAATGTTACCAAGAAAAAATATTTTTGTGAAAAATAAATATTGATGATATAGAAAAAGATAGAAATGTATGGTATAAGAATGTATTGGTACTGTAACAGATAAAAAAATGAAAGCTATAAAAATATGAAACAAATGTTATAATCAGAAAGTAGAATGTCAAGATTTTGTTTTGTGGGGACTGGTACTAGATAAATTGCCAGTAAAAGGGAAAAAAGAAATGTAAAAAACTATGTTTAAATTGTCAAGAAGAAGAAACTATGGGACGTGTTTTTGAAATGTAAAAAGAGTAAAAAAAAGTTATGGGAAAAGCTATGTAAATGAGATTTTATCAAATATATAAAAGAAGTGGATAAAATAAACCTGGATATGATTAAATATTGATATTACAAGAATAGAAGTAAATAATATGTTAAACGAATGTAAACAAATGTAAAAAACTATGTTTAAATTGTCAAGAAGAAGAAACTATGGGACGTGTTTTTGAAATGTAAAAAGAGTAAAAAAAAGTTATGGGAAAAGCTATGTAAATGAAATTTTATCAAAGATATAAAAGAAGTGGATAAAATAAACCTGGATATGATTAAATATTGATATTACATGAATAGAAGTAAATAATATGTTAAAAGAATAGATAAGTTATTTTATGTTATGTGGGGTTTATGAAGTGAAAAAAATGAAATTATGTTTAACGGTAAATTGATTTTAGCAACAATATTAAGTAAAAGCAGATGATTATGGAAAAAGAGTGGGGGCTAATAGGGTTGAAAATTTATTTTGTAAAGGAGATTATGAATACGTGTAAACAGATTTATATATTTGTGCATATGTAAATATTTGTAAATAAGAGTTGTTTTTGTATATAAATAATGGACCCCTTTCTTTGGAGCTGCTATATGGTGCCTGAGGGCTCCTACAGCAGTCTGGACGAGGAGAGAAAAGCTATGAAGAGTTTGAATGAGAAAAGTAAGACTTCGGAGAAAAATGTGTTACATATTCCCAAGAAAAAATTATACAAGGGTAACGTGTTCCATGGACCTGAACCTTATTTGTGATTCTAACACAACTTACTGGAGAGACAGATTCATATCTCAAAGGCTACCTTGTTTATGGAATAAACTTCCCAGCTTCATAAAACAAAGCACATCCCTCACTCAATTCAAAAAGAATTTGGGTAAATGTATGGGGAACAATACATTTAATCCTGGGGTACTACCATGTTCCTTATGGACAGAAGCAGTCTGTAAAATGGCTCAGGGCTCCAACACCCAAACACCCAGTACCCTGCTACTACCCCATTCCATATCTGAGGAATTAGTATATAACATTGTTGCATCCTGGGTATTGCTGGCTAGGATTGTAAAGGCTCTTGTGCCATTAGCCTAGTAATCACCTTTGACATATGAACCTGTATGGGGCTTCAGAATGCAAACAAAGATTCTTTTATGATAAATGTTAGGAATGAGCTGCAGGAGAAGGAAGTGAGTGAGTCTGTTGAAGTGGTGCAGATAACTGAACAGCTGTTGAGGGTTTGCAGATGATGCTGCGTTAAAAGTAATCAAGAAAGATGATGCAGGTGACTTTTTTGGAATTGTTGAGGATGCTAATGTGGAAAAGGAGCCAGGTAATGTGACAGCAGAGAATAAAGCAGTTAATTATAAAATGAAAAATGCAAGATATGTGATGCAAAAGGGAGGTGTTGATTCCACTGTTCTGACATATGCAAACAATATAGTTCTAGTTGCTAAGATCAAAATATGGATGAGGGAAGTGTAAGTTTGTCTGAATGGATGTTTAATGAAAATGAGAATGATTTTGAATAAAGATAAAAGTATGGTTTGGGTGATATGACCAAAACTTGGGATGTGTATTTTTCAGTGAATGAGGTCTTTGGAAAAATCATGCAGCTATGGTGTAGAGGGAAATTTTGATAAATGAAGTGAGGAAATATGTCTTCTGTGGAGTTACATATTAATTAGAATTTCAGGAAAAAAGTTCATCTGGTAAATTCTGTATAAATGGGAAAATTTAGTATGTAAAGGAAATTATGAATACGTATAAACAGAATGTTTATATGATCACACAAAAATATGAAAAGGAAATTGTGCAGCTGGTGTTCTCTTTCATGTGATGATCAAAATTAAACCTAGTCAAAAAAGGTGTGCTGTATATGAGTGAAGATGAATTGGGGTTTGAGTTACTAAATCTAGTTGTTTATTCTGCTTTAAACATGCACAAAATATTAAAGTAGGTAAAGGAAAAAATGAAAAATTAATAGTGAAAATGTTTAAATATCACTACAGAAAGTTTGGAGAGATGATGAGAATAAGAAAAAGAGAAAAAGTATGTAAATGAAGAAATTAAAAATGATCAAGAAAATATACTGACATGGAAAATAAAAATTGATGATATAAAGAAAGATAGAAGGATGTGGTCTGATAATGTGATGAAACAACATTATTATGTAAATCCTTGGGAAAATTTACCAGAAGAAGTGATTAAAGTTGTTAATGTCAAGAAAAAGTGGTGTGACAAGATAGTAGAATGTCAGGATTTCTTATGGAGACTAATAATAAATAAGTTACCAGTAAAGGGGAATATGTTGTGTAAAAAAAAAAAGTTGAAAGACAATGTTTATTTTGTGGGAGGAAGAGACAGCAGAGCGTGTTTTCTGAAATGTACAAGAGTGGTGAAACTTTAGAAAACGTTGGGGGAAGAATATGTATTTTAGAATGTTAATGACATAAACAGTATAGATATGAATATGATTATGAATGAAAATTATAATTAAATATTTATTATTCTTAAAATATTTTGCAATACTTTGGAGCTTTTCTGACAAGGACTGTACTGAAAATGGACTACTACCTTGCCAGACATTCACAGTAATCAGATGTCAATAGATAAATGAATAACTAAGAGCAAGAAGAAAGAATATGTGAGAAGGGTGGATAAAAAATTATTATATGTAATATGGGTTGTTTGGAATGAAAGACTGAAAGACATTTTGGTTAATATAAAATGTTTTTTGGCAGATATATTGTGAAAAAATAGGTTATGGTTGTGAAGGGAGGAGTGAAAAAATAGGTTATGGTTGTGAAGGGAGGAGGGAGGATCAGTTATAGAAAAGTAACAATGAAGATGTTATAGGAAAAATGAGAAGTAGTAAAAAAAAAATAAATATGTATATATGTACCTATAAATACATACATACATTTTGTAAATATGTTAATAATGTTTTTTTTTACATTGTGTAAAATAAAGGACACTTACTCTTTTTGATAGGTGCCATGGGATCATTTGCATCCACCTGAGGTACCACCAGACATAGACACTGTTTAATGCCTCATCCAAATGATAGTTCTCTCAGGAGTTCAGCACCCACCATGTGCTGCACTGCACTTTCAGAAATCAGTCTACCTGGTGTAGGAATAGAACCCACAGCCTTCTGTACCAGAGACAAGTGCGCTACCTGTTGTGCCACTGATACTGCACTACTGGGCAATTTTATTTATGGTGCTCCTCCAAATTTTAACATCACCAAAGTGTTGGTATTCCATAAACCCCAGAAAGATTTAGTCAAAGTCACTAATTACAGGCCAATATCTTTACTGAACAATGGAGTAAAAATCTTTACCAAAATATTGGCAATGAGATTGAAACTTGTAATATCACAAACTATACTGGTCATTCTTTTGGGGTTTATTAAAGGACATGGAAGTGGACAAAGATGCTCCTACAGTTTGGATGAATATGCAAAACATTTGTTAGAAAGAGCATAAGGATGCAGAGACATCTTAGCGAATTTCCAGTAAGCATTTGATACCATCAGCTTGCTTTTTTATTGCAGGCTCTGAGGTGGCAAAAAATTCCTGAAGAATTTATAAGTTAGGTGCGCCCAGTTACATTCAGTCTGAAAAGCATCTTCACCATGTATAGAGTTGTTACATGTACGTAGCAAATAGAACCTTCATCTGCTCCCCAAAGTGAATGGTGAGATTTAAAAAACAAAGTTGTGTCTAGCCTTTCAGGGTTAATTATGGCTAAAGAAAGAAAAATGGCTGAAAGCAGAGCATAAAAAGCAACAGGTGATAAACATATGCAGTCTGTGACTCATTGCAGGATGTTTCTACTCTGATGCCTCTAGAAACCCAGCAGCAGTTCAGGAAACCCTTCAAGTAGTGCTAAGCCACAAGTTGGACAGCTTTTCACCTGAATGTTATACATCAAGATTTCTGCAGTTTTTGGCTACTTGCCATATTTTATGTATATTCTTTCAAGATTATCTGAAATTCAATTAAGCAGTCTAGTCCAGTCTTCACGGTGGTGCAGCGGTTAGTGTTGCTGCCTCACAGCAGGAAGTTCTCTGGTTGATCCTCGGCTGGGGTGCCTTCTGTGTGGGTTCTGTGTGGAGTCTGCATGTCCTCCCTGTGGTCGCGTGGGTTTCCTCCGGGTGCTCTGGTTTCCTCCCACATCCCAAAGACATGCTGTAGGTGGATTGGATACTCTAAATTGGCCCTAGGTGTGAGTGTGTGCATGCGTGTGTGTGCCTTTTGTGGAAGGTTGGGCACCGGGCTGGCAACTCGACACTGTAAAACTCCACTGCCAATCATGTGTGGACAGGCGATCTGCTGTGGCGACCCCTAACTGGGAAAAGCTGAAAGAAGAAGTCTAGTCCAGTCTTCTAGCAGGCAGTCTGTGATAAGACTATAACAGGCAGTTTTTCTTCCAAGTATCTGTAGTCAGAAAGAAGATCATTAACAGCAGTTCCAAATTACTGAATATGGAAATGTACTTGAATGCAAATAAAATGAATTATAGCACATATCCACCTCTTGCAGACAAGCCTAGAAGACAACTACTTATTAACAACACAAGTTGGACGTTGACATAATGGTTAAGGTGTTTACCTCACAGACACAAATTGCAGAGTTTGCTTCTCAACTTGCAGAAAATTGTCTCGACTTGAAATGTCCCACAAGAGCAGCTTGCCTTGTACTTACCTATGATTTTATAAACCTGGGCATTAAACCTCTGAGCTGCCAGCATTCAGATAATACTTTTATTGATATAACACTATAACATAATCTGCCTGAATCTGTGACTGGGCTTAGAGCTGAAGGCAGTTATCTTGAATGAAAACACTTACTAGGCATGTTTGGTGCTGCACCTGCAATAAGGAACCAGTTGGCCTCAGGAAGCTGTATATAAAGCCAGGGTAAAGAAATAGGGGTGAAGTCACTGAAGTGGTCCGTGATCTCTGTAATGATAAGGCCACAGGTGTAGAGAACTGGCTGGAGTTAGTAAAGACAATATCCAGGGGGGGTGGTAGAGCAGGTAATATACTTATTCAGTATTGCATAATAAATGTGTTCTTTGGGCTGATGAACTAGAGTGGTGGTACCATTCTTTAAGAAAGGGACTTGAGGGGGCATGGCCAAGATGGCATACTGCTAACAGCACAAAGTCTTAGCTCTGCTTTATTTATTTTTTTTTCTGACAGGATTTTATTATACAAACTTAACAAAACTTACTTATACATTTTAAGTATTTTAAACAAACTTGAACAACTATTTGAAAGAAAAATGAAGTTTTCATGTTTTTTCTTTGATTTTTTTCCTGTCAGAAGTTTTATTGACTGTTGTGACAGAATGAGCCACTCAAAAGTGAACTCTCAAGACAACTCATTGAAAAAGGAAATACAGTCTATAATGGGCAGTACCCAGGAGCTTTCTTTTCATACCTCAGCAATAGAAGACATTAAATGATCTGTATAGCAGAACAGCAGGGAATGAGAATCACAAAGAATTCCTGTTAAAACTAAATATTTTGTTTATGGAAAAACTAGAGGATCTAGAAGAAATAATATAAGGATACATGGAATACCAGAAAAGGAAGGAGACAATATGTTGCAGTTTTTAACTAACTGGATGCCTAAAATTATGAATGTTACCAGAAGCTCTCTCTTTTGGTATTGAGAGAGTTCATAGATCTCTTTTTCAATGACTTCTTTGAAGAACAATCCTCCAGTCCTCAGATCTGTTATTGTATAAAATTTCTGTCCAGCCGAGACAAGGACCTGGTACTGATGACTGCTTGGGCTAATTCTCTGATAAAAATAAATAACACTATCAGGTTTGACAGTGACTATACTGTTTCCAAAAGGAAAGCATTTATTCCATTCATAAAAGACTTAAAAAAGCTAAATATTAAAGCTCAACTAATTTTTCCAGGCAGAATTAGGTTCTTTTTACCAGAAGGTCAGAAAACTTTTAATTCTCTAGAAAATACAGTGTACTTTTCTCAGAAACAGAAATTTTTGATCAATCAGAAAATATAGATTGGACTCTTGTCATCTTAAAGAGGCAAGTGACAAGAAATGGCTGGTCTTTGAAGGTCAAAAATATTAAAAAAAAAAAAATTAAAGAAAACTGATGATGATCTCATTTTCTATTTTGCCTAAATAGTTTTCTCACAGGTATTCAGTTTTGTCATCTATTACAGCTCATCATGAAATATAAGGTAGAACAAAAAATATTTATACTTTATCAAAATACTTTTTCTGTAGTATCTGAAATAGTGTATATATGTTATTACTGTTACTTATAAGTCCCTTTATTATTTTATTTTAATTCTCTCTAACATTATTTTCAAACATAGAGAATAGTGTGTATGTGGCATTGTGAGTCCTGATATTTTAAAAAGTTACTTTCCTTAACTGATCAATTATTGTCAGTGACCTAATGTATTGTTTCATATCCACATTTCATTTATGGAAGTACAAACCATTAACTTCTTTGCAAGCTGTGTCTTATATTGCTGACATTTTCTAACTTTTGCATTGTTCAAGGGCTATCTGGTATTTTCTACCTGGGCTCCCTTGGAATACAGATTCTACACAAGGCTACATAGTTTCATTAAATAAGATCTGATAAGTAAAATACCTGATCTGCATCTTGCAGCAGACAGTGGGATGCCTAAAGGTTTGATCTCATAATATATATATATATATATATATATATATATATATATATATAAAATACACAGGTCATGTGTGATCCACAGATAATAGAAGGCCTGAGATATAATACAAACAGGCAGTTAAGCATCAAGACAGTTGGTGGAATACAGAATGCTTTCAAATCTGTAGCATGAATGAAGCTGATAGTACAGTAAACAGAGAATGACATGTGCCATACATAACATCTGGCTCTGTGTTGAAATATTGTTATAGAGAGCTATTAATCATATGGAAGTTGGTAAGATACGGATTAAGCATTCGTACTTATGTAAGTTATGCTATATTGCAATTTTACATGCATAAAGATATCCGCATGAAAAAATACCCTCAAATTGAAATACATATTTACACAGACCACACTTGTCCATTCATAAATAGGGGGTCTGCAGATGTATTTACACAAAGTATAACCCACTGCCTGTAGAAACTAAATACCCTCATAACCTTTTGGTATTACTTCAGTATACAGTTGTCCCAGTGCTTTCCTTGAAATGCAATTGTGAAATCTAACACCTGATGTGATGCCCAAAAGAGCGGTGCAATGCAACAAAACTGTAAGTTTAAACACCGGGAGCACTTCATTACTAAAATGCAAATGAAAACAAGCATGCAGGAAGCAGCATATATTACATGGGATACCATATGGTTCACACCTCTGCACACTAGTTGCTATAAAACTTTTTTATACAAAATGATTTTTACAGACATTTGACTGGAAATTATTATCAGTGATTATAAACTTGGTCTGAGAGAAATAAATATGACTTCTATATAGATATTAATGTGCATATAGCAGCATTTATATACATTACTGTATTTGTACTTTAATATAAGCTGTTGTCTTCTGTGCCATATGAAACAGTTTAAAGGAGAAGATGCTAAAACACCTCACTCTGCTCAACATCTGTTGCCTTAATTACTCAGAGTTACTTCGTTAATTATTGGAAAATAATATTAATGAGCAGATTTAACTTTTCAAAATGTTCTGCATTTGTTAGTGAAATATGTAATTTTATTTTATACTAAACTGACTTTTAAATCATTTCAAGCATTTTCAATCTCCCATTGGTATGATGAATACAAAAAACTTGATCCACACATTTCAGAATATGGCAATGAAAAGTACTATAAGCAAATTTGTAAGTACATGATACTTAAGTTAGAATCATAAAAAAATGCTTCCTGTACAGAAGTTAGATGTTAAATGTATATTCTACGTACTAGAACTATTGATAATATCATACATACATTCATAATACAAACATTCACTTAAAAACATCACTCATTTGTATAGTTATTGTTATTCATAGATAAAAGAATATATTCACTCTCTTAACTGTTAATATACATATCAATCATCTACTCATAACTTACAAATACATACACATAGTTATATGTATGCACATGCACATAAATACATTATGCATATATAATCACATACAGTATACACACATATGTAATTTTAAATTGTAGTATCTTTTAATTACACTTCCATATTCTATTACTTTCACCTTTTCAACCATGTTATTAAATGAGTTTTAAAAGTTTAATTATACATGATCTGGATATGTATTGGTGTTATAATGTCTACAGGTAAATGTGTTATAGGTGTCAGTTTTTTTTTATTTCCTCCATAGAAATGCTTAAATGCTAGGCTATTTATAGTATTTTCTATCATAGGATTAATTAGAAGAAATTACTATATAAAATATCTTGATCAAATAGAGAAATTTGAAATGCGTTATTCCTGGGATATTTTTGACATATTCAGAAATATATAATATTTTTTATTATTAATATTTCCAACTTTATATTTTTATGATCTTAAATATTAATATTCCTCTAGTACTTGATATTGTTTTTCCTTTTAACATGACACGAGTGTGTGTGTGCTATAAATAGTTATAATTAATAATATTGTTTTAAATTAAGAAGCAGTAACAGCGCTTTTGTTTGGTGACATTGGGATGGATTGGTTGGTGTATGATTTGTATGATTATATAATAAAATCAGGGACTTTTCATTCCATGATGGGAGGTTTGAATATCTGTAAATTTGAAATGTTGCTTTTTTTTGTATATATACATAACAACATATCAGTACTTGGTTATTATTTTAAGCTAGATCATCTTAAATCAGTGCATTTACATGTTCTTTTGAATGTTGACATATAATTGCCATTAAACATCAATGGACTTAATAATCCATTGAAGAAGAGTAGCTTAAACAAATATTAAAAACTACATAACGCTCACATAATTTGAAATACACTTGTTATCTGAAGATGTAGCTATATTGATGTTAAAAGATTATTCAACTCGTGATCTCTCATTTTAAATCAAAAAGGAGAGACATTCTTATTCTTTGGAAAGATTCATTGCCTCTGCCTAAAATATTAAATACCTATTCGGATAAAAATATCATGTTGGATTTAGCAGTAGCAGAAATTGACAAAAAGCCTTATAATTTTATGACTTCTTACCGGATACCTGGAATTGGAACTAAAGTTGCTAAGAAATATTTGGATATTTTTACCTTGTATACAAAAGGTAAATTGATTATTGCAGGAGATTTTAACTTTGTTCTTTCTAGTAAAGACACAACTACTGATAAGGTTCCTAAGCTGTCCTCAGCTAAACACTTAGATCATTTTATTAGTTCTCAACATTTGAGATATATATATGATATTAAATCAACTAACTCTATTAACTTTACACATTATTCTTACAGATCTGGCATGTTGATAATGTTTTTACTTCTAGTAGTTTATTTACTAAAATTGAAGATGTAAAGATAACTTCATGTCCTTTATTTGACCACAATGCTATTACATTTATGCTACGTTAATGTTAAAGCCAAGTAATTTTATTTACTATCAGATAATCCCTGCTTATATAGTAAAATTAAAATGCTTTAAGGAATGGTGTCCAAAGAACTAAATCAACACATTGAAATTGATAATAATGGAGAAGTTTCAGAAGCAATTTTCTGGGATTCTTTAAAAGCTTATCTTTATGGAAGAATTAAAAATTGCTACATGTATAAAAAACAGTGGGATAAGGATATGATGTCTTTGCAGCCAAAGATAGATAAAATGAAATACAATTTAAAACCTTGTAACAAATCATCAAACTCTGAGTTGAAAATATTAAATCAAAAATATTAAAATTAAAATTACAAACTTACTCAAACCCAAAAATGTACACAGGTTGGCTGTTAAACCTAAGGAAAAAAATACTAATCATATTAAAGAAATAATTTCCAAACAAGGTGATAAAAATAAAAAAAAGTTACTGATTTAAAAGACATACTAGAATGCTTTAGGAAATATTATGAAGAAATTAGTAACAAAGAGCCAGACTTAGAAATCAACAACATAACCAATGACTTTTTGAAAGACAATGTAAGATTTAAATTAACCAAAGAACGAAAATCCAAAATTGATAAGTCATTCTCGTTTAAGGAGTTAAAAGATTGTATTAATCTTAAACCAAATAACCCCCCTGGTCTTGATGGTATAATCCTAGAATTATACAGATTATTCCCAGACAATATTTTAATTATCATATTAAAATTTTTTGAACAAGTTAAACATATGTCAACCACCTCCCCTGGAAATATTCCCTGATATCTCCTGTCTTGAAACCAAACAAAGATTCTAACTTATGTTCTTCTTACCATTCTGTTTCATTAAACTAGCTATAATCAGTCTAGCTATAAATAAGGCTTTTGATTCTATTTGGTGGAATTTTGTTCAAAGCACTTAATATAAATTTTCATTAGATTTTATAAATCGTATAACTAATCTGTATAGTAACTCATTCTCTCTTATTAAAATTGCCTCTCTTCTTTCTAGCTCTTTCAAAATATTAAAAGTTAGACAATGGGGTTGTCCCTTGTCACTTCTATTATTTGCTCTAGCAATTGAACATTTCACAATCCTTATTAGATCTAATAGCAAAATTCAGGAATTCTTTACAGATGAGAGTTATTCATGTAAAATTCAGGTATTTGCAGAAGACATTTTAATAATAAGTGGTTATGTTGAAGCTTCAGTAGAAGATTTTACTAAGTCTATTAACTACTTTGAAAAAGTGTCAGGTTTAATGTTTAACCCTGATAAAACAGAAACTTTATTAATAAAAATTTAATTATATAAGAAATTATAAGAATTTTATTTGGGACAATTCACAAACTAATTATCTTGGTTGTTGTTGTTGTTGTGTCTTTCGGCTTTTCCCGGTTAGGGGTCGCCACAGCAGAACTCCGGTCTGCTAATGATTGGCAGTAGATTTTTACATGCCGAGTTGCCAGCTGTGGTGCACAACCTTCAACGAAGGTACGCCCATTCATGCATGTCTCCACACAGAAGACACCCTAGCTGAAAATCGAACAGGACAACATCTTACTGTGAGGCGACAATGCTACCGCAGCACCACCACCGCAGTATAAACTAATTATCTTGGTATTATAGTTAAATCTACAGTAAAAGACTCAGCAGTAAATTATAATAATTTAGTAGACACTGTTAATAAAATAATTAAATGGAACAATTTTTTAATCAAGTGCGGCGTCTTTACTTATTTCTTCACATACTTGCTGAAATAATTGTTAAACTATATAGCAATTTCTAACAGATGTTTCATTTCTTCCTAATGAGTTAAAACTCACTACATACATTCAGTTCTGTGCCTTGTAGTTATTATTTCTTGAATATACTGATTTGCATATCATAACATTGCATTATGTATTATGAACAGTATTTCACCAGCTTTCATTTAATTCCTGAAGCAACTTAACCTATTCCACACCCAACTCATCATTCTAGTTTTCTTAACCCCTCAACATACTTTTCTGTTCCTCAGTCTCCTAATTCTCCTAGACTGAATAATTTCTTCCCCTTCCCCTCCTCATTTTTCTAACTTTGTTCACTGCAACATGGCACTCAACTACCCAAATGTCTTGCATCTTAAAAAAGCTCACCATTCTTATCAGATCTGCTGCTGTAACCTTTATTCTTCTAATCAGAGTTAACGTAGAAGGTAATTTTGACTGTACTTGCACCAGTGGTATTCCTGCTCTCTCTAACACTCAATCATGTCACTTGCTAAATGCCAACCCAGTCAGAAACAGACTAGATCTAATTAGTACCTCCCTTCAACTCAGTCATTAAACTTAACTGCCATTACAAAATCCTGGTTTAAAGTGATAGCCCCAACATTCAACACTTCTTTCCTGGCAATAATGACACCTTGGATACCAGAACAGGCAACAGACCCAGTGTTTAATGCACTTTAATGCAGTATAAATCCCATCTTAAGTATTTCCAGCATTGCACACAAAAAAAAAAAAAAAAAACATCCTTGGATGCTGACTTTAGTGCATTACTTATAAAAATTCCTTCCATTAAGAAGAAACCCTGTGCTTTGTTACAGTTGCCTGTCTGCCATAACCTTCCTCCATTAAACAATTCTAAGCACACATTAAAAACATTGTTTCAGTTACCCTCATAGAAATATATTAATCCTTCTAGATGTCAACCTTAACCTCTTAGTTTCTCATTCAGATGAAAATTCTAAATTTTAGGGGATCTTGCTGTCATCAAATGTATCATAGAATCCATTTTTCCTAATTTACACTCAAAACATCACTTTCTTCTAGACCTCATCACCAATATTCCCTCCAACATTTTCATCATAACATTTTAACCCCTCATTCGGTGATCACTGTCCCTTAACATTTGAAATTAACAGCTTAATTCTCTAACTTCTACCCAAACTTATCTCATTTATACCCAAATCCTCATCAAACATTTCCAGTCTCATGTTATACATTTCCAGTATATATTCATCACTCACTCTCATGTCTCCAAACCCAAACCTTTCTGCTGTAACACTCACCTATGCCTATAGTTTCCTTCGAGATAAATTTCCCCACTAATTGCTAGACTTCATAAACACAAGAAAAATATATGATTTAGCAAAGAACTTAAATACTTTCTGCAAGTGATAGATAAAGCCAGGCTTAAGTAGAAGCAAATCCAAACAGCAGACACCCCAAAAAATTCACCATACTCTGTAATCTGTTCAAACAAGCCATTCAAAAACACAAAGCCAGCTCAATCCATTATAAACAGCTTTTCTTAGTGAGTAAACCTAAATATGTCTGGAATAAAGAATAACCTCCTTCGAATTATGAAATACAAAACAGCAGTACCTCAAGAGAGGTTCTTCAATGCTTTCAGTGTCTCCTGTCTTGCTCTGACTTCCTTCTGGAATTTAGCAACCCTACAACACTTCCCACAAGCCCACCCCTCCTCCTATTCCCACAGGCTCATCTCTCCCCTACGTTCCTGTACTCTAGCTTAAACAGATTACATCCAATCACATTGAACCACTCACGGAACAGATTTCTCTACATGTTTATACATATTCTGTTAATACAAACCCCTGATTCATCTATCACTTTATACAATTTACCACTATCCCTCCAGTTCACATCTATAATCTCTGTATTATTACAAACATTATGCCTAATATCTGGAATGCAATTTTAGCTAAACCTTTCCCTAAGCATCCCAAATTCGTCAATATGCCTCATTTCTGCTTCCATCTCTGTTTTGCCCATTCTAGGTAAAATTTCAAAGAACATAATTTATATTAAGCTTTTAACATGGCTTTTGGTCTGGGCAGAGCACTATTGCTGCTGTTTGGAATTTGACATATGACATATTGCTTAACATGAATATAGACAACCTCACAAAGCCACTTTTTATAGACCTGACAACAGCCTTTGAGTTTGTACACCACAGCATCCTGCTTACCCATTTGTTGGAACTTTATTTCAGTTCTCAGGCCTCCTCTTGATTCCAAGACTTCGTAACAAATGGATTCTTATGAGTCAGAATTAGCTGACTACAGAAATTTGTTACATAAGGATCCATCATCACCTATCTACTGTTTCTGCCTTCCTAAACAAATTCTGAAACCCACCACACCTTCTCCTAATTCTATACACTGACATGGTTGTATTTTGGTCCAGACCCTCACATTCTGTTATAGAACTCCAAATACAAGGTGACATTCATACACTTGCCAGATGGATTATTAAAAGGAAGCAATAGTTGAACTGTAAAAAGGCAAAAGCACATCAAAAATGCTGAAAGACACCTTGCTCCTCAGACATCAAAAATTCTAACCACTTTCAAATTTAAGCTACAACTACATTCAACTACCTAAACATTTGACTAGAATAAACTAGAATAAACCATGAACTTTTAAATTCACATTGAAAAACATGCAGTAAAGTCAACAGCCTAGTTTCTTTGGGGTAAGAATATATCTCTGTATATCCCCCTTCCTGTAAGATCCATCACTTTTAAGGGAATCCTGTTCATCAAGGTTAAGTATGGTCTTATGTTTATACCTTCATCTTCATCAAGGAGAACCATAACCCTGGAGTTAATTTATGACAAAATCTGTGGGGTCATCACCAACTCTTCTAGATCAGAACATCACACTCAAAAAAATAAGATGACAAAATGGTTTCCAGTCAATCAAATGGTGGATATCATACTTGAGTATCTTTTCCTTAAAGATGTACATCTCGTATCATTTTCACCCTAGTTAATAAACATACTGCAATCACCTCATGTAACCTAGACTGACAAATACAATCAGGTCTACTTCTACAACCCACTTAAGGCTAATATTCAATTTATAATCCATAGTTTCTCAATTGTGGCACCAAACCGGTGGAGTTCACTACCTCCATTCCTAAAAGATCTTGTCCTGTACTCCAGATTTATACTTTAACTTAAGGGATATTTGCATAAAGAAAGCCGCTGTAAGGGCTTTCTCACAGGCCACGTCACCCAAGACCATCCTGACTTTTCAGTATCTTCAAAAAATTTCCTTCATTTCCAATCCAATGTATTTGCAACTGTAAATACTATATAGGGAACACTAGAAATGCTTGATTTCCAAGTACTTGAAAATCAGTGTTGGGAAGCCAGGGACTCAAGTATCTTTTAGCTCATGAAGGCTGCTGCTCATGTTCAAACTCAAATTGAGCAAAGAGTCATGGGGAGACAGGGGGAGGAAGATTTTTACCTTTAGGGAGTGGGAGGGAATGTTTAGACTTAGGGAACAATATGGGAATTTAGGTTTGGGAGGGTTGATGTTTAGATTTAGGAAGTCATCATGGACTTTAGAGTTAGAGAGGGAGAGTGGAGTTTTAGACTAAGGAAGTGCGGACTCAGGAATTGTATGGGTGTTAAGGGTCAGGTGTTGAAAGGGCTGTGATTAAATGGGAGATCTGGCTAGTGGTAGTTTAAGCACTTGCTTTTTTGAGCAATTGGAAGTGAGCGAGTATGGTGTGTGCTAGCAGACCAAGATATATTTATATATATATATATATATATATATATATATATATATATATATATATATATATATATATATATATATATATATATATATATATATATATATATATATATGTATGGATTGATCTACTTTATAACGTCAATTTACCATTTCATCGACATTCAAAACAGTGAGACAAAAATGTCGCAAGTTTACAATCATAAAATCCCATTAAATTGTGTTTCCTCTCCGAGAAAGTAACCACTTGGCCATCAACAGTAACATTAGAAACAGAAGCAAATTACACCCATCAAAGTGGGGGGGGGGGCTTTGCCCCCTCACCTTCCCCCCTACTTAAATATACCAACTCCGAGATTGCACTACAGCAGAAAAAGGGCAAAGTTCACCATGGTGGCCAAGTGGTTACTTTCCCAGAGATGAAATAGGATGTTCTGGGTGTTTATAATTATAAACTTGTGACGTTGTCATCTCACTGTTTTGAACGTCAACAAAATGTTAAGTCGATGTTATGAAGGGGATCCGTATGTATATATGTCATATATGTCTATGTGCAGTATGTGTATTTTTTTTTAATTAACCAAATATTGCTTTTCTTTTGTGTCATCACTGTTGTATGTTGTATCTTTTTACTATATAGATATGAGATCAATGCTGTACTCTGGTAATTAATTAATTGAATTAATTAATAACGACTGATTGCATTTTTAATTCATACTACATTTTACTGTCTTTTCAGTTCTTGAATAGAAAAAAAGTTTACACAGTCAGCTAAATACTCTATAACTTTTTCACTTTGGTATCTCTGTTCTTTGCTTTACTCGCTGTTGCTCGCTTTATTCATTCCATAACATTCTGACATTCCACTGCTGAAAGTTAGACAGTTTCTGTTATGTTTGTTAATTACAGTGAAATTCATTGCTTTTGCCATTGCCTCACTGCACTCTTATCCTTTTGGAGACAGCAGCTTTGATGTGATAAACATCTTTGCGCAGTTCTGATGATGTTAAAGGTGTTATCTGAAATTCTGTTCTCCGGTTAGGGGCCATTCAAGGTGACAGCACCACAATAATTTTCCAGATTGTACTTACAGTGCAATGGAAAAGTATTTGTCCCCTTCCTGATTTCTTATTTTTTTGCATGTTTGTCACACTTTAATGTTTCATTTCATCAAACAAATTTAAATATTAGACAAAGATAACCCAAGTAAATACAAAATGCAGTTTTTAAGTGATGATTTTATTTATTAAGGAAAAAACTATCCAAACCTACATGGCCCTATGTGAAAAAGTAATTGCCCCCTAAACCTGATAACTGATTGTGCCACCCTTAGCAGCAACAACTGCAATCAAGTGTTTGTGATAATTGGCAATGAGTCTTTCACATCACTGTTGAGGAATTTTGTCCCACTCTTCTTTGCAGAATTGTTTTAATTCAGCCATATTGGAGGGTTTCCAAGCATGAACTGCCTTTTTAAGGTCATGCCACAGCATCTCAATTGGATTCAAGTCCGGACTTTGACTAGGCCACTCCAAAACCTTCATGTTTTTTTTAAGCCATTCAGAGGTATATTGCTGGTGTGTTATGGATTATTGTCCTGCTGCAGAACCCAAGTGCACTTCAGCTTGATGTCACGAACTGATGGCCGGACATTCTCATTCAGAATTTTTTGGTAGAGAGCAGAATTCATGGCTCCAGCAATCACAGCAAGTCATCCAGGTCCAGAAGTAGTCCCAGACCATCATACTACCACCACCATGTTTGACTGTTGGCATGATGTTCTTTTTCTGAAATGCTGTGTTACTTTTACACCAGATGTACACACCTTCCAAAAAGATCAGCTTTTGTTTTGTCAGTCCACAGAATATTTTCCCAAAAGTCTTGGGGAATCATCAAGATGTTTTTTGGCAAAAGTGAGACTAGCCTTTATGTTCTTTTTGGTCAGCAGTAGTTTTCGCCTTGGAACTCTGCCATGCATGCCATTTTTGCCCAGTCTCTTTCTTATGGTTGAGTCATAGCACTGACCTTAACTGAGGCAAGTGAGGCCTGCAGTTCTCTAGATGTTGTTCTGGGTTCTTTTGTGACCTCTTGGATGAGTAGTCACTGCACTCTTGGGGTAATTTTTGTAGGCCGGCCACTCCTGGGAAGGTTCACCGCTGTTCCATGTTTTCTCCATTTGTAGATAATGGCTCTCACCATGGTTTGCTGGAGTCCCAAAGCTTTAGAAATGGCTTTGTAACCTTTTCCAGACTGATAGATGTCAATTACTTTGTTTCTCATCTGTTCCGGAATTTATTTACATCACAGCATAATGTCTTCCTTTTTGGGATATTTTGGCCTACTTCACTTTAACTGACAGGTTCTATTTAAGTGATCTCTTGATTCAACAGGTCTGGCAGTAATCAGGCCTGGGTGTGGCTAGTGAAATTGAACTCAGCTTTCCCAAAAATGTGATTAACCACAGTTAACGTCATGATTTAACAAGGGGAGCAATTACTTTTTCAAGTAGGACCATGTAGGTTTGGATAGTTTTTTTCCTTAATAAATAAAATCATCACTTAAAAACTGCATTTTGTGTTTAATTGGGTTATCTTTGTCTAATATTTAAATTTGTTTGATGATCTGAAACATTTAAGTGACAAACATGCAAAAAAATAAGAAATCAGGAAGGGGGCAAATACTTTTTCATTGCACTGTAGTTTAGTGGCTATGGGGGCTGTTTGCAAGTGATCCCTTTTGTTAAGTAACAGATGATGGTTGCTGTGGAAATGTCTAGATTCTTACCTTCAAATTCTGCAGGTTTCCTTCCTGTGAAATATCATTGGTTGACATTGTGCAATGATACCTCTGTGTTAAAAGAATGCATGAGAACATAGGCTTGTGCAGCTTCTAAAACCATTTTGCCCATGCACAGCAACTTTGTCTCCCTATCATAAAGAGTAGTGTGATTTGTGAAGAGATATAATCTGCATTACATTCCTATACCAGTAGAGTTAATGCATATTTTGAAGGAGTCAGAATAGATCTTCTGAAACTAACTCATCAGCTACTGTGTGTGCTGTCTTTTCCTTAACTGCTTACCTTGTTTGCTACTGTTGTCATTACAGCCGGATCTTTAATCTTCTGTAGCATCATATCAAATGATTTTTGAAGCCAACAGAGAATAGAACTACGGCATACCTTTCCCACTAAATTGTCTGGCTAAGTAAGCTGCCAGCTTTAATTGGGTATGACCTAATAGACACAGATCCCTGCTGCTTATTGGCTGAGAGCAGTGTTATAGCATTACCTCAAGAAGTCCACTTTTGAACATTAGCTTGCCATTTTCCTTACAGCACACACAAAATGTGACTTGTTCATTACTCTCAGACGTACTGTACGGCTTAATTACATCTGCAAGTCTTTTGCTAAAGTACTGCTTCTATATTTGTTGATTTTACAAAAGACTTGACAGACATTGTTTTATTTATCTTGTTTTGATGACCAGGGTAGTTCTACAGCGCATTATCCATTTTCAGTGAAGGCTTAGGGCAAAGCTCCAGTATTAGAATTCTTTGTACATTTTATTTCAGGTTAAAATGTTAAACTATAGGTTCTGATTCTCCTGTGTATTATATATGAAAACTGGAGTGTGGTACAGTGTTGACTATATCAAGACATACGTAGCACTCATTCAGCCTACATTGCTTTCAACCCACTGGCTGAATTAGTGTACTGTCCATCTCATTTCAGTGACTGCCATCTTTCTTTAGAGCTAATAGTGTGTTATAGATGAACTCATCTAACTAACCTGTACTATTCTTATATTGGCAGACTTGAAAGAATTCCCTGACAGGGATCCATACTAATCAACTTTAAAAGAAGAGAGAAAAAGAAATAAAATTCAGAATGGTAGAATTGTGATCACCATTTTTATGTCCATTGGCTCTTTTTCTTTTTCTAACTGATATAATTTGTTTGTGTTCTGTTCTGCAATATGATGTTCAGAGTCTTCATTTGCCTCACTAAATCCCCACTGTGTTTGTTTTTCTATATCTTAATTAGCTTTGTCTTCACAGTCCATAAAAATGCAATACAAAGCACCCAGCATAAAAGACAAAAAGATAAGTATGTCATAACCTAAAACCCTAGAAACCATGAATAAAGTTAAACCTAAAACAATGGTCAGTGTCTTTAGTGCTCTGATTTTCTACAAAGGAAGGAGGTCTGGATGTCCTGGGTACTTTTTAAGGAGGCAAATTACATATAACCAAGTAGACTGTAAGTTATACAGCCAGTATTATTTTGTTTCATGTATCCTGTATGGGATTTGAGCATATTATCCACTTGTTTGGTTTATGTAGCCCAATATTGTTAAAATTGTTTTTATGTGGGCAACACCAAGCAGTAGTCTAAGGCTACGATTACAAAACATATAAGAGGTTGTTAAGAACCAAGGAAATAGTGGTTTACATTTGCATGTGATGAGCAGTGACATTAATAGGAAAGGTTTAAATGTTATGGCCGGGTGATTCAGTGTTACTTTTTAAATATATTAAAAGGGGGCTGCTAAGACTAGATTACTAAATTTAGATATAAATTACAGTGTCGACTAGGAGCAAGTAAGTCAGTTGCTTGTGGGAAGCACATTTGTTTACCTCTTGATCTTGCTGCCTCACAGCACTTCAGTCTCCAGTTTTTTTTTTCCTTCCCTGCAGCTGACCGTCAGCCGACACCAACTCCTGTCCTTGTTCACCAGGGCCTGCTGATCCCTGCATAGCCTGTCTTGGGCTCAACTTAATCCAAGTCCAGAACTAGTGGAGACACCAGGGATGGTGGTGTTACATCATACTGATGCTGGGGAGTTTCCCTTACTCCCTCCTCCTAGCGACAGCCTCACAAACTCTGCAGTTGCTGCCTTCTGGAGTTGCTTATGCATACGTCTGGCTAAGCAGTGCACTGTCCAGTTCACTTTTTGCCTGAGATGCCTTTTGTGCAGATTCTGCATGTCCACCTCGTGTCTATATTTTTGTTTTGCTTGGTGGTCCGTTTTCCTCCCAAATCCCAAAGACATACCATGAATGATGTGTCATTCCTCCAGAATGTTCATAGTGAGTGTGTGCTCGCACGCGCATGTGTGTGAATTCTGCAATGGGCTGGCGTATGTAGGATGTGTTTCTCTGCTTTATATACCCTAAGTGCTGGAAAAGGTACTGGCTCCCCAGTTACTCTGCACTGGCTTAAGTTAATCAGAGAAGGAACTAGTTTGTTGAAGGTATATCATACTTTTCATGTAATTTAACAGCTTGATGAGGGTTATACCTGAAATATTACCATACTGTGTCGCATTAATTAAAACAAAATTAAATTTTGACAATTTATTAATTGCATAATTTTTTATAGTTGCCATTTTATTTTTGAACATACAGAGCAACTAGAATAAGGGAAAAAGAGAAGCACATCCCTAAACTGCAGAATCTTGAACTGTGATGTGAAAATATGGACAAGCAGTTCCTTTAAGTAAATTTCTTTACCCTACCCAGAATATTGATTAATGACAGAATGTGAAGTGATGCTGACAGGGAGGACAATCACAGACTATTTTTGGCATCTGCAGCTAATCCCTCCCTTTCTGTTAGATCACTCTCTCTCTCTCCATTTAAAATGGTCTCTAAAAGTTTGTCCAAATGCCCTCCTTCAATTGGTTGTATTTTCCAAAAGATGCAATGAATTCGAGAAGCTCTAGTACTGAACATGAGTTAATTTCACTTCTTGGAAAGTCTTGGTTCCTGATTTTGTTCAGCATTTTAAGTCAGTCAAGACACAGTGACAAGTTTATAATTCCTGGAAACTCCTCTAATGAGAAAATTTAAAATCTAGACATCAGAGGTTACAGAAAGGATCATACTAAAGTAGACTTGTACTCACCATGTAATGTCATGCAGTGATTTGTGAACATTAGGTCAGCTCCACAATGTGTGCTTCAAGTTTGTGTCACTGGAATGGAATGTCAGGGATTGGCTAAAGAGGTAAGGGGTAAATAGTGATGAAGAATAAGTGTTGTGCAGTGCAGCTGTAATACATAGCCTAGGTATGATTTATGCTGTTGTTTACTCATGGTGATGTAGGCTTTAATCCTTAGCTGAAGATGAGAGAATGAACACACTTTTTTATAAGTAAATTTATAACACACAAATAGTATCGCTACAGTCAGGAAAAACAAACTTCTGATTCAGTAGCACTAGAAAAATTTTATTACATGAATAAATCCAGAAATTGAGCACTTTAGTCCCAAAAAAACAGGACTTAATCAGAATCTAAAACCCCATAAAACCACAATCCTTTTAATACCCTAAATGAGCACAAAAATTGCATTTCTTAAGTGACAACTCCTTTATATATTCAAACAGCCACTTCCCTACAAATGTATATAAACTGATCATCGCAAGTACATCAACATCTTAAAACCATAAGCGCTTAAAACGACAATAATAAACAAAGTATAAAATAATTAATATATATGGAAATATACGAATGAATAATAAAGCCATGACATATCTAATATAAATAAGATCTATTGACAAGTACCGGTTGTAAAGAAGTATTTTCATTTAACGCTGGAAACGTGAGAGCATGTAATGGTAACTGTCACCTTAATTCAGCTTCTTCAAATTTAGATTTAAAATCAGCCCCCCTAGGGTTCAATCTAACATTTTGCAATACAGCGAACCCAAAATTCTTGAACAGGGGACATTTCAAAGAATGTTTAAACAGGGCGTTATTTTCATTGTGTTTACCTGATATTGATGTTCATATATTCTCTTATGGAGACTTCTCTCTGTCTTGCCAACATAGTAAGCAGGACGATTTGAACATTTTGCGAGGTAAACAAACCCCTTTGTTTGACAATTGCATGTTTTTAAAAAAAAATTTTTGAGCAAAGATCATTTTTGAGTGTTAACCCTTTCCCTTCTAAAATACAACCACTTTGGGAGCAGTTGCCAAATTTTGTAGTCCCTTTCTTTGAAAAAAACATCATATTTAGAAGACAAAGCTTCCCTTTCAAAAATAGTTTTAATATTGGGACCAGTTTTAAAAACAAAAGTAGGATGTGTACCCAGTATTTGTGGATAGTGGGGTTACTTTTTAAAATATTCCAATTTGCAGTAACTATTTTTTTCACTTCACTGGCAAAGGGACCATATTCAACCCCTCTCCAAACTACACACATTTTGACTTTTGTTAAGCCCTACCCCTAAAAGTGGTTTATATTTTTACCCCATTAAGATTCCACATGTAATTTTGTCTCTTCAACTAACTTGGACTGGTATCCCCTACTCAAAAACATTGCTGCAACTGTTTCTAATTATTTTCCCAGGTCGTCTTGATGTGAAGTCATACAGGCAACGCTAATGTATTGTCCTTTTTTCTTTTGACTCATTGGATGATTACTCAAGTAATCTAAATATGAGTTGCTAAAGGTTGGCTTCCTGTAAATCGAAGACCTAAAACCATTCTCAGAATGTTGAATAAATGTATCTAAATAGTAGATTCCTACCCTATTATAAGTAAAAGTAAACTTAAGAAAACTAGATGTGTTGTTAAGATAATCACAACAATTCTTGATCTTATACTCAGGCCCATTCCACAAAACAAAGAAATTGTCCAAAAATCTAGCATACAATTTCAAAAATGGATAGTACTGACAACTAAGAACTTTGTTGTATTCCCAGTCCAATAACACCATATTGGTGTAAATTGAGGCACATGATGCCCCCATGGCAACACCTTTGTTCTGCTTGAAATGTTCCCCTTCAAAATAAATATTAGTTGTCTAAAACTAAAGCCATAAAGTCCACCAATAAGTTAATCTTGTCATTTGAAAACTTCATATATCTACACAAGCTATTGTGAAAATGTTCCAAACTCTCATCTTTATAGGAATAGATGTAAAAAATTCCACTACATCAGTGGTTAAACAAAATAAACTTTCTATCCCAAGAATCAATAATTAAATGGTTAACCTCATCATAAATAAATTTTAACCACCTATCAATCTTCTTCTTCTTCTTTCGGCTTTTCCCAGTTAGGGGTTGCCACAGCGGATCACCTGTTTCCATTTCTTCCTGTCCTCTGCATCTTGCTATGTCACACCAACCACCTGCATGTCCTCTCTAACCACATCCATAAACCTCATCTTAGGCCTTCCTCTTTTCCTCTTACCTGGCAGCTTCATCCTTAGCATCCTTTTCCCAATATACCCAGCATCCCTCCTCAGCACATGTCCAAACCAACGCAATCTCGCCTTTCTGGCTTTGTCTCCAAACTGTCCAACCTGGGCTGACCCTCTAATATACTTATTCCTAATCCTGTCTACCCTCGTCACACCCAGTGCAAATCTTAACATCTTTAACTCTGCCACATCCAGCTCTGACTCCTGCCTTTTTGTCAATGCCACTGTCTCCAAACCATATAACATAGCTGGTCTACCCTTTTGTAGACCTTCCCTTTCACTCTTACTGGTACTCGTCTGTCACAAATCACTTCTGACACTCTTCTCCACCCACTCCACCCTGCCTGTACTGTCTTCTTCACCTCTCTTCCACAGTCGCCATTACACTGAACTGTTGATCCCAAGTATTTAAACTCATCCACCTTTGCCAACTCTACTCCCTGCATCCTCACCATTCCTCTATCCTCCCTTTCATTCACACACATATATCCCATCTTAGTCTGGCTGACCTTCATTCCTCTCCTCTCTAGAGCATATCTCCACCTCTCCAGGGTCTCCTCAACCTGTTCCCTACTCTCACTACATATTACAATGTC
Organism: Protopterus annectens; assembly: GCF_019279795.1. NCBI lineage: Eukaryota > Metazoa > Chordata > Ceratodontiformes > Protopteridae > Protopterus > Protopterus annectens. The sequence goes on from NC_056727.1 coordinate 1,201,825,621, forward strand.
ATCTGCAAACATCATAGTCCATGGGGACTCCTGTCTGATCTTGTCTGTCAACCTGTCCATCACCAGTGCAAATAAGAAAGGGCTCAGAGCAGATCCTTGATGTAATCCCACCTCCACCGTAAACACATCTGTCACTCCCACTGCAGATCTCACCGCTGTCACACTACCCTTGTACATATCCTGTACCACTCTTACATACTTCTCTGCCACTCCCGACTTCCTCATACAATTCCACAACTCCTCTCTAGACACCCTGTCATATGCTTTCTCTAAGTCCACAAAGACACAATGCAACTCCTTCTGACCTTCTCTGTACTTCTTCATCAACACTGTCAAAGCAAACATCACATCTGTAGTGCTCTTTCCTAGCATGAAACCATACTGCTGATCACTAATCATCACCTCCCTTCTTAACCTAGCTTCCACTACTCTTTCCCATAATTTCATGCTGTGACTAATCAGTTTTATCCCTCTGTAGTTACTACAGCTCTGCACATCACCCTTATTCTTGAAAATCCATACCAAAACACTTTTTATCCACTCCTCAGGCATCCTCTCACCTTTCAAGATTTCATTAAACAATCTGGTTAAAAATTCCACTGCCATTTCTCCTAAACACCTCCAAGCTTCCACAGGTATGTCATCTGGACCAACAGCCTTTCCATTCTTCATCCTCTTCATAGCTATCCTTACTTGCGCCTTGCTAATCCATTGCACTTCCTGATTCACTATCCCCAATTCACTATCCCCACATCATCCAGCCTTCTCTCTCTCGCTCCCATTCATCAGCCCCGCAAAGTACTCCTTCCATCTGTTCAACACATTCTCCTCACTAGTGAGTACATTTCCCTCATTATCCTTTATCACCCTTACCTGCTACACATCTTTACTAGCTCAGTCCCTCTGTCTAGCCAATCGGTACAGGTCCTTTTCTCCTTCCTTAGTGTCCAACCTTTCATACAACTCTCTGTACGCCTTATCCTTAGCCTTTGCCACCTCTCTCTTTACCATGCACCCCATCTCCTTATACTCCTGTCTACTTTCTTCATCTCTCTGACATTCCCACTTATTCTTTGCTAACCTCTTTTTCCTTATACTCTTCTGTACTTCCTCATTCCACCACCAGGTCTCCTTGTCCTCCTTCCTCTGTCCAGATATCACACCAAGCACCTTTCTAGCAGTCTCCCTTATTAGCTCTGCTGTAGTTACCCAGCTATTCGGCAACACTTCACTGCCACCCAGTGTCTGTCTTAACTATCAGTACAAACCCCAAATGGATATGTCTTGTAACCATTTCCAGCCACAATCGGTCTAAAAGGTGGATTGTTGTTTTTTTTTGTGGACTTTTGGGATGCCGAACATAGTGCAACAATAGGGTTTTGGCTTCAAAAAATTTGTAAACATGTAAAATAATTCTCTGATCCAATAAAAATTCTTCCAAAAACAAGTCAGTTCTCCTCTAACTTATGTTAAACTCATTAATTGAAACAGGACTATATGTACTGGTGTTGTACAACAAATCCAGAATTCTTTTACAATATTCCATTGAGTCATAAAAAAATGCTCCCCCTTTATCAGGTTTCATAACCCTTAAAGTTTTGTCATTTTTGAGCTGGTCAAACAGTGCCCCTTCATTCCTATTTAGGTTGAAAAAAATTATATTTATTGTTAGATCTGACTTTGGGGTCATAAAGATATTCGATAATAGCTTTCTCCAAAATATTTAGAGTGGGATTCAAGGGGGGGGGGTTTGAAAACACTTTTTTTTTTTTTTTAATCACAGACTCATCCCTAAGCTTAACAGTGTCCCCTTGATCTTTAAAACATAGGGCTAAATTTAACTTCCTAATGAATAACTTTATCTCTTTAATGAAATCAGCTACATCAAGCCATTTAATAGGAACAAAATTTAACCCTTTCATGAACAGAATAAAATGGTCTTTAAAAATGTATAATTGAAAATATGAAAGCCTTTAAATGACTGCATTCTACCATTAGTGGTAATTGGTGGAAACTCAGAAACCTCTTTCACTACCACATTTGTCTGTTTACTACTGGTTTGCATCCCTGACCTTTGTTGGAAGTAACCAAGGTTTCCCCAAGCTCTCCTCTGCTGGTTCCCTTGAGATAAAAAGGTTTGTTATTTACATTGTGATCTGGCTTATTGGCCCTAAAACTGTGAACATTGTCACCACTTGAAGAATTTTTATGCACCCTTTTGTTGTGCTGAATAAAATGGCCATTAACCGATTTGGCTGGAAAAGCCACCTTGTCACTACTGTTTTGCATCCCTGTGAAGTTTCTTCATTTTCTTGTGGTAAACCTTATTGCACTTTTTCTCAATAACACCGAATTGTTTTACATACAGTCTTTCCCATTGTGGAAAAAGTAAATCATTTTTAATATTCGATTTCTCAACCTCTTCAATGAGGGTGCATATTTTCTCATCAGTAATTTTAATAATGTTGTCCATTAACTTCAAACCGTGTATATTGAACATCTCAATGAATTCTTCATAACAAGAATCACTGTAATCCAGACCATGTGGGAATTTATGAATCCTTAGTAAATTTATGCTTGACTCACACCCACATTATGTATTGTCAGTGCTTTACCATGACATTTGTTATTAATTAGTTTTATAAGTATATATTTTTATTATTTTTTGTCTTATCAACAGCTTACACTATATTATCTTTGCACATAAAAACATTTAATCCACTAATCATTTAGATGTGTTTTCTTTTTCAGCAAGTCTTTTTTATGGTGGGGGATTGATTTGACATTACTTTTAGTTTAAGTAGTAGTACAATGCATTTATCTTCTTTCGACTTAGCTGGTTCTTATTTAGATTGATGTGTGGTATACAGGTTGTGTTTTTGATGGCATGTTAATGGAAGACTAGTTTCTACTCGGGAAGGAATAGGGTATGGTGGCTGTGGAATAGGGTATGGTGGCTGTTTCCTTTCCTCACTAAACATGTTTGGTGTTCTAAACTGACTGTTTTGGGGCATGTTAATTAGACTGCTTTGTTGGTTATATTGTTTCTCTGGTTATTGAATGATTTACTTATGTATAATACATGTTAAGCCACATCTGACATATTTTAAACATGCTAGTTTTAATGTAGATATGAATAATACTCTCTGAAGAATCATGACTGCAGACATGGGCTCACAATATGCTCACTCTCTGTGCTTTTCCAGTATGATGACTTAGCTCACAAGTCTGGATTAAAGTAAACCAACAACTTTTCATAAAGGCTTCTTATACGTACTGGCAATTTCCTTCCTCTAAGTGAGCTGTTTCCAGAACAGCACCATATTATTAGGATGCAGATGTGCAATGATGTTTAACTTATTGCTGATGAAACTGGTGGTACGGTTTATGGTGGGCATACTCTTTGTGTACATCAGTGGAAGTAAATCCTGGATTTGATGAAAGTTCATCACCCCTTCATTTACCAAAACATCTTACATTGTCTGTCTTTTCAGTTACAGGCTATATCATGTGTCCCTTATTAGTTTTCATTGAGAAGTTGTACAATAATGGCTGTCATACAACAGTCCTCACTTTTACTTTACATCTATATCTGGCCTCTGCAGGACCTCAGGTGCCAGTAAGAAGGAGGAGCCTCTCTCACGTTACACTTCAGGGGAAAATAAGTGAATTGCTGCTGCTGCCAGTGTTATGCACCACCAGCTGGTCTGTAGCAGACTATGGTAATTTATACTGAAGGCCTGCCATCTGGCAGCTTATGTGACGAATGGATCATATCATAATTACTGTGCAATACAGATAAAATCTGTATAGCTGCACTCCTCCTGTGCTAAATGGTAATGTTATCACATTGAAATTTGTACCCAACTAAGATCTTTTTCCATATTAAAAACATTAAACCATGCCAGTGCCAAGGACACGGGACACCTATGTAGGGAATGTAAAACTCTCAGCAACATAGTTATTTTCATTATGTTGACATGAGGTTTTCCATCTCTGCAGAACTGCTGTCATTCACAGTTTTAATTTCTCATTGATCCTCTGTTTGAATAACCCTGATTTTTCAACTGGATTCCTAGTTAAAGAAACCCCCAAATGTGTTACTGTTAAGCTGTTGGAGATAATGTCTCTGTCAGAAATTTCAAGGTAGAATATTTTTTAATAGCACAGTGGTGCAGCAGTTAATTTTGTTGTCTCACACAAGGAGGTTCTCTGGTACGATTCTTGTTTGGGGTGCCTTCTGTGCAAAGTCTGCATGTCCTCCCTGCGTTTGTGTGGACAAACAAATGTTAAATAAACTGTTTAAACTTTTGTTATGTTTATAAGTGGAGATTTTACTGTATTTCTTATTGTCAGTATGAATGTTCCAGAGATGCTACAAGGTTTTGAAGGACAAGGAGCACATTTTCTTTGTAGGTCATTACCTTAGTATACCTGTGTATGTAGTGAGATTCCTTCCTGGGTCACTACCAGCATGGCCTCCAACACTGGGTTAAACGTGTATGGAAAGAATGGACATCCATGCCTTCTCTTAAATGCGTGAGAGAGAAATGAAAGAACTCCATTGCATGTATTCTAATTTAAGGATGTGCATTGAAGTCTCTGCCACAAGCTAGAAATTCTGCATGGAGAAGTAACAGGCATAATGTTATTGGATTCTGTCGTACGCCTTCTGTGACTGCAGCAATGACCATCTTCATCACTGTTTTGTGTGCTTAAATGTTGAGAGGAAATGAAGAACCATCTGGAGGTAAGCAAAAGAATGTCTACTTTTACAAAAATACTATCAGCAACTGCCACATCTAAGTGGGTGGCAGAAAGCACACCACTGGTAAATGAGATTGGCCTGAATGACAAGGATTTATACATTTCATTCACAGAATTCAGCAGTCCTCCAGGAAGAAAGGAGAGCTGATGTACTGAGGACATGTAGTTAAATAGGTAATGCAGGGATGGTGTCAGTTTCATTGCTAATACCTTATATGTTGTTATAGGTAGGTCTTCAAGCCCTGGAGTTTTCGTGGTGTCAAGGTTTCAAGACTTATTACTTTTATTTTATTTATTTATTTATTGTTTACTTGTTTGTTAACTATGTGAATGGACTGGGATAAGACCCTTTTTAGCCACTACCTGTGCATTAAGGTTATCAGAATGGAAGTACAAGATATAAAGACACATTGGGAGCAGCGGCATACACAAAGACTGTCTGAATAATGCAAACACTATGAACAAATGGCAACACTGTGCAAAGAAATGCGAACACTGTGTGAACAATTAGGAACAATAAAACATAACAGGTAAATGAATGCAAATACAGCAACAGAGTGTTATAGTTTAGGAAGTTATGTACATTAAATACAAAGCTGTCAACCAGTTGAATGACATAGTTAATGGTCTGCAGGGGCAGAGAATCATTAAACATCAGCTTCAGGACTAAAATTATAGTATTATGTTAAATTTATGAAAAAAAAAATCTGCATTCCTGTGTGAGGGATTTCTTTAGGTTATTTTTTTTTCTTGAAAAGACTGATATTTGTGAAAATTGTTCTTTCCTTAGTCAGCCTGTGCCAAGAAGCAGTGTCCAGTCTGCAAAAGGATCTTTCACAGATAGACTGATCTCTCTTACTATGTACTCTTACTAAGTTTGATACATGTGTTGATACAAAGGGAGTGAGTAAATGATTCATGATTTGAAAGTTTGTTTGCCAGAGGTGGGCAGTATCTGTCATTAAGCAGCCTTGGAGGAGATACATATCCATTTTGCCCTTTCAGTAGTTATGCAGTCGTATTCCGATGTATTGGCAAGGTTGATTAATTGAGGTATCTTGTATTTGGTTTACTGCAGCAAAGTTTTATACTGATAAGAGGGGCAATGATAAGTAGTAATATATATTCAAATCTAGGGATTAAGACATCAATGGATTAAGACATCAGTGGCAATCACATGCCAAGGAGGGCAGTGCATTTGAGGTATTACTGACTTGTTTAACTTGTTGTCCTTTTTTAGTGGTCATCTTACTGTTTTTGTGAAAAGTAATGTATTGTCTAAAAGTAAGTACTCCTGAGGTACTTTTGATTTGTTGCGACTGGGATCAAGGCTCCATGGGGGTCAGTAATACAAACAAAAGGAACTGGTGTTGGTCCTTTTCCTTTCTGGAACATGACAAATGTTTTAGTGTTACTAGTTAACTTGTTATTGGAAAGCCACTCCCAAATTAGGACAAAGCAGTTTGATGATTTGTAGCACTGAAGCTACTTGTTGTGCCATGCTATGAGTTGCAGTAAAGGCAAAGTCATCTGCATGTATAGCAAGGTTAAATTAAAGGACATCCTAAGGAAGTCTTAAATCAAGTGAAAAGTGTAAAGGGCCTAGCACAGAGCCCTGCAGAGCCCCATTAGTGAAGCAATTTGTTTTAGATTGAGAATTTTGTCTAGTAATAGAAAAAGACAGTTCTTAAACTCTGCGTGTGCGTGTGTGTGCGTGTGTGTGCGTGCGTGTGTGTGTGTGTGTGTGTGTGTGTGTGTGTGTGTGTGTGTGTGTGTGTGTGTAGCTTTAAGATGCAGTAAGTTGTGATTAACAGTTTCAAAGGCTCTTTTTTTATGTCCAGAAAGTTAGCAGTTATTAGATGCCCTTTTCTGTGTTGGAATAAATGTGTGAGGTTAGATAGAAGGCTGCTATCTGTATACTATATTTACGGGAGAAACCATGTGGTTTGTCAGCAAAAAGGTCAAATTTCTGGTTGTAATCTGCCATTTGTTCACGGGCAAGTTTTTCTAAGATGCTTGTTAAGGGAAAAGGGTTAGCAACACATCTCTAGTCTACAGGAGAGTGTTTTGGGAAGGGAGTATAATGAAAGTATGGTAAAAATAGGGGGTATTGTAACAGAAAAGGTGAAAATGTGAGGTAACAGTTTGGAAAGAAAAGTAGCACCCAAACTTAATATTATAGGTTGGAGGGAGTGTAAGTGAGAAGTATAATTATATACAATAGCTCTGAGATCTTGTTCTATTAGTTAGATATTAGTGCTTTGAAATAGAATGAAGTATTCAGTGATTTTAAAGAAAGACAAAGGGGTGGTTTTATTAAGTGTGGCAAATGTACGCTAGGGGATTGAGAGGTGGAGATATTGGAAAGGATGACCTTTGTCATGTCAGCTGACATACTGTAGAATGAGATTTTTGGGAAGATTTTTTTTTGAGTTAATGGATTTAATGGCACTGTAACATTTTCTGATTTCACCGAGAAGTGTAACCTGAGGATTCTGATAGTTTTGGGCCTTGACTTCATTACTGTCTCCCCTGGCCAAAATTCTAGAAAAATGTATCCATACACAGGTGATAAACTATCTCCTAGACAGCAACATCCTGTCACCTACTCAGCATAGTTTCAGACCTGCCCATAGTACCACTACAGCCCTCCTCTGCTTCACAGACACAGTAAACCATCCAAAAACAAAGGCATGCAGGTGTCAACTCCTTTTTTTTTGGATATGTCCAAAGCATTTGACACAGTCTCGCACCAAATCCTGCTAAACAAACTAAACCAATATCACCTATAAAATTCCACTCTTACCTGGTTCCAAAGCTACTTAACTGACAGGTACCAAGCTGTGAAATGGGAAAATTCTCTCTCTCTCTCCTCAGCTGCCCATAACTATAGGAGTCCCACAGGGTTCTATCTTAGGACTACTACTATTCACAGTCTTCACAAATGACCTCCATACCTCCACACAGCATGCATCTATAATTCAGTATGCAGATGACACTACCTTAATCTGTGCTGCACAAAACATTCCCACCCTGCTGCAAACAACTCAACTAGCATTCTCTGATGTTGAAAACTATCTTACCAAAGCCCAACTTATCCTCAATCCAAAGAAAACTCAGCTTATGATTATAACCAGTTCTAACAAAAACACTGATAACAGTCACTTCACTATCTACTCCACAAATGCTACTCCAATCGCTCCAGTGGCACAGGCTAAGATATTGGGAATAACCATAGACTCCCACCTAAAATTTGATAGTCATCTCAACTTAACTGTTAAAAAAGTACATGCCAAACTGGGATCACTCTGCCGTATCAAACTATTTCATACCAAAAACACAAGATCAGCCACTGCTCGCTCCCAACTTCTATCCACCCTACTCTATGCTTCTCCCATTCTGACTAATCTCAACAAAACTGAACTAAGCAAAATGGAAGCCTGCTATAACAGAATTGTCCGCTTTGCTGCAAATTGCTCATATAGAACTCATCACTGTACTGCTTTGAGATAGCTCCACTGGCTTGAACTGCCCATCCTCCTAACTTACAATCAGCTCTGCCTCTGTCATTCTATCTGTTACCTTCCCGATGTGTCCTGCCCTCAAAAACCTAGTACAACATCACTCAGTCAAAAGGCCTCTTAGATCATCAAGCAAATTATTAGTATAAGTCACCAACAGCTACAATAGCTTTAGGGACGCACTGTGTAGTTCAATGGTTAATAAATGGAACTCTCTCCCCACTAGCATACAAAGCACATTGTCCAAAGCCTCCTTTAAAAACCTCATTAGGCAACATCCCAAGCAAAGTTGGCAGTGCCATGACTGCTCCCCAGGCTAGTGAAAGCGGATTAGGTACACTTACTAAACCTAGAGTACTTGATAATAGTTTTCGCTCTTACTCTCAAACAGTGGCTAATGTACAATGTATGTACTGTACCTGCGTACTATGTATGTATTCTACTTTTGTTCCAAATGTCAGCTGTACACCACAAATCTATTAATTACCTTTATTTTTAAATTAATATTTTCTTGTTTGTTCTCTCCACTGTAACTGTTGATGTGCTGCATACCACTGTGAAAACATGCCTTTTGTAATTTGTGTGTATACTGATAATGTCTAAATGTAGCTGTAATTTTTCTATGTGGAGCTTTTCTCCCCAGGCCTCTACTGAAAAAGGGGCTTTTCGGCTCAGTCAGACACCCCCAGTTAACAAATGTAAAATAAAATAAATAAAATAAAATTTGTTTGGATTCTGGTAATATGCTGAAAGCACTGGAATGTAATGGCATGATATGCCGCGGTGGTATGGCGGTAGTGTTGTTACCTCACAGCAAGAAGTTCTCCTGTTCGATTCTCGGCTTGTCTTGGAAGTGACTTCTGTGTGGAGTCTGCATGTCCTCCCTGCGGTTGGGTACCGTTCGAACGACATGCGTGCGTAAATGGGTGTGCCTTCATTGAAGGTTGGGTGTCGAGCTGGCACCTCGGCATTTTTGCAAAAATCTACTGCCGATCTTTAGCGGACCGGAGTTACACTGTGGGGACCCCTTACCGGGAAAAAGCTGAAAGACAGACAACAACAACTGGAATGTAATGGCATTGAGGTATTTTTTTTTCTGTTCTTTCCAGGCTGTGTTTCTATTCTTAATGAAGGGCCTTAAGTTGTTGGAGATCCAAGCTACATGTGAGGGCTTAATACTTTTTTAAGTATTATGTTGCACATCATCTTGGCTAGTTATCAGTAAGTTCAAGAATGGGTAAAGCAGAGGTAGGGTCAGTAGAGTTATTCACATCTGACTAGTTGGCAAGTAGTAATAACAGGCTGTCAAAATTATATCAAAGTAAATACAAAAACATTTATATAGGAGAAGATTTATATGCCCAATAGGACACGGTGAGGCATTGGCCACTGAGATAATTAGGTAGGATAACAAGGTCTGAGATCTTAAATGGAATGTTTGTAATTAGAGCATCAAAAATTGCTGAGTTTTTGGTGATTGGGATTCTTTACATATATATATATATATATATATATATATATATATATATATGTGTGTGTGTGTGTGTGTGTGTATGTATGTATGTATGTATGTATATATATATATATATATATATATATATATATATATATATATATATATATAGTTCCCTTTATAATTTCGAAATACTGAAATCTTGAATTTCAGTATTGTGAGATCATAAAGGAGAAAATTCAGAATACCGAAAGTGCGTAAGCATGAATTCGAATATCTCAAATCCATGCTTATGCATTTCTGGTATGGTATGTGAAGTATTTGGCTGGGATGGTGTGTGGAATTGAAGGTGAGTGAGTGTATGTGTGTGTTTTTGTACGCTGTATGTGTGGGTAAGGGTAGGGATGTGTAAGTATGAGTGTGAGTGTTGAATGTGTTGGTGTTTGTTTATGTGTGATGTGTATTTGTGTGTGCGAGTGAGTGTAGACTGCCGTGGTGTGATTTTTATTTATTTATTTTTATGTGCGATCTCAGAGTTGGTATATATAAGGGGGGTGGGTGACGCAGGGGGGCTTGCCCCCCTGGTTACATGTAATATAGGGTTGTGTGGTTTGTCTGGTGTGGGTAGAATGGTGTGTGTGTTGTATGGTGTATGTATGTTCACGATTGTGTGAATCATGATTGTGGGTTTCAGGATTGTGAATGGTTCGGCTTCATCGTTTTGAAATAATGAAATTCGAGATTTCAATATTTAGAGATTATGAAGTGGAACCTTATATAAATATATATATATATATATATATATATATATGTGTGTGTGTGTGTGTGTATAAATATACATATATATGTGTATGTGTATATATATATATATATATATATATATATATATATATACACACACACACACACACACACACACACACACACACACACAAACACACACACACACACACGTGTCTGTCTATACTAAATCTCTAATTTGTATTTAATCAGCGATTCAATATAGCAAAGGTATTCTGTTGAAGTATGACTTATGACCTCTCCACATGGACAGAAAAAAACATAAAAGTAAAGAAAAAGTTATCCTACACCCCAAACCCCTGTTACTTTAAGTGTAGCAACTCCAAATTCACACAACAGTGGGGGGATAAATTCCTTTATCCCACTGTGCATAATTTTGCATGCATAGGGCAGAATGTTGATAATGCAGAAAATCAACATCCCTTGCGTAAGTGTTTTTGCATACTGAATACTATATTGACTGTATTAACGATGAATAATTGCATGGTTGAAACAGTTATTCAAATTTATTGTTGTGTGAGTAAAATGTGTATGTTTGGTGGAATACCACTTAGTATGAATGTCTTGTATCCCCCCAGTTATTGCTGTTGCAGGCTTCTGATGTGTGCCTCAAGTGATTTCCATTTGTAGGGAGATATCCCCCTACTTTAAGTTGGTTTGATTGTGGACTTGGTATATTTAAGTCTGGCAGATGTAGGAGGCTTACCCTGCCATGGAGCTGTGGGGACCAGTTTTTTTTTTTTGGTTTGTTTTTGTGTTGAGATTGTTTGAGTTAATCATTTAGTATTTGCAGCATTCAGGATTTTGTAATTGTAGGTTTTTCTCTTATGAGTAGGTGAAGTTTTGTATGTTTATGGAAGTCAAGATTATGTTATATAATGTGTGTGTGTGCGTGTGTGTGTGTCTGGTATCTGTATCTGTCTATTTAGAGAGAGATACAAGCATGCATGATGTGATTACCTAATGAAAAAATGAAAGCTCACAAGACTGTACAGAAAAAAAAATTTAAAAAGACTGAAACACAAAACAAGAATAACAACACAAAAAAATTATATGCTGGGGGGCAAGCCCCACTGCACCTTCTACACCCACAAGCTAATTGTATAACAACTCCAAGATCACTCAACCAAGGGAAAAGGGCAAATTTCCAGTTACTGCTGTGTAGCAGTTTTACAACTGCAAATGGTCAGTTGTGATCCGTGTACCACCCCAGTAAATAAATGCAAAATAAAATTAAGAGACTTAAGTTTCTTAAGCCAGCAAAGCAGTGAAAATATAATGTCCATTGCTTTGAACATTTACTGTTATGAATTGCTTGTGTGTGCGTGCGCACGCTAAAATCCATACACACGTCCACAATAATATATCTCTTACACATGTATGTGTATCTCTCTCTATATATATATATTCTTTTGTTTAATTTTCTAATGTGCATTACTTAATTTATTATTCAGTGTTAAATATCTGTGGCTTATGTTTTTTTATTACCTTAAGAACACACACATTCAACAGGTGTAAAGTCAACTGCTGGGTTCCACCTTTGAAGATTGCTACTGTATAAATGTTTGTAGTTGGCTTAGTTCAAGGGTCAATCTAAATAATGCAGGACAGCCATCCAAGACATGTAGGACTAGTTTTGCATCTGATGGTTTTCAAATTGGAACAGCTAGTAGAGAATTTTATCCTTGTACCATCTAGTTTAAATCTGAATAATATACTTTGTGGTGCATTTGTTTATGAAGGATAATAACTCAGTATAGCAAGTGCAACAGAATACATTGCCTTGTTTATCAAATTATGTAAAGCGACTAAAACTGTACCCCCATTTCATAGAAGATGATGGATAATTTGCTGAGTGGTGTTTTAGCTGTTCCCTGTTATCCCTTTGAAGAGGGAACAAACTCTCTTTACAATGAAAAATCTACTCAAAAAATCTGCAATGGGATGTTTTATTTTTTAAATAGACTATAAAGGCTTGGCATGTGCCTTGAGGCTTTGAATCTGTTAAATTACCAGCAGGAGAAAAATATCCATGAAGTTTTCTAAGTGTGCATAACTTTTAAGACTGGTCTGGCTTATTTAGAAATTTTTGTTGCTTGCAACAAAAAATAAATACAATGTTTCCAACAGAAAGTTCATGATGTCTACAAAAAAAACGTAACTACATGGACATCTCTCAGTAATGTCGCCACCACTGCAGTGAGAGTCTCTGAATTAGGAAATTTAAGAAATAAGAAAGAGACTGCAGAGATTATTTCAATGGAATGCGTATATCTCCAGTAAGTAAGATGATATTTCACATGACAATGATAATCAGGAGCAGGTTTTTGTTGCCCCAGCAAATGCTTCTAGGAATGGATCTGATAACTTTTTAACTTGGGGCATGAACAACTGCTGAGGAGATCTCCAGAAATAACAATGCAACAACTACCTAAGCACCTTCAGATTTTTCAGAATGGCAACTTATCCTAAGTAAACAATCAGTACAACAGAGAAAACAGCCAGCCTCTGCAGGTGTCTAAGCAAATGACCAAAGGGCATGGACATGGATAGAAGTAGAAGCACCAGCCCCAAAGCCATAATGTCATCTGCAATTCAGCAGTCAATGGCATTATCAGAAAATAAAAAACACGAGGTAAATAAAGAATCTGCATGTTTTGAAAATTATTTGTATACCATTAAGACTGTTAATTTGACAGATTATATTTTATAGAATGCTGAAATACATTTATTAAGTAAGACATGTGTACATGGTGCAAGAGCTGATTTGATGGAATGTATTAATTCTTTAAAGTGCATTGTTACACTTTCCATGCATCTGCATTTAATTTTAATTTCTGGATATACTCTTCATGTTAAAGCGGCAAGTGATTTGAAAACAATGTAAATGTTGCAAAATGCTTTTTGATGTTTTAGTTTTAATGTTGGCTGAGTTTTTCCTTATGGTCATGTACACAAAATGCTGTCCAAGTAGGTATTTGCAGTTATTTCCTTATACCAGAAAGCATTTTGTATCCTCAAGAATATGCTTCTTTACATAAACAGCTGCTTACTTATAGTATGGTATCTCTAACAAATCATCACGAATTAAGTTTCAGTGTCGGATATTGCATCTCTGAGAAATAATTGGCAAATTGTCTTGCAATGAGACTCATCTGCTGGTGCACTTAGCATTGAAATATAGACAGTTCCAGTCCCATGCCAAAACTTGCTCTTACAGCCGCCTTAAAGGTATAGTTATTTCAGAAGTATTAGGGCCTTTTTTTGCAAAATACATTATAAAAATGTTTGCAGTGCTTGCTTGTTTTCCAATTTTTGACATTTGCACAATTGTTTTGCCATTTCCTACATCATATTTCAGTTTCTCTGACACTGGAAGATGTTCCAGTTGTTTTACATGTGTTAGTTTTATTTAACAAAAGAGCAGTACTATGTGTAAGAGAAAAATGACTAAAAACCAAAACGTTCTATATATAGCACTGGTGACGTCACATACCTGAAGTTATGATGCCTTAGTGTATTCAGCAGCTGTGTCAGTCTTGTTGTCTTAAATGTCTCTTGTCTGACAGCACACAACTTCATTAGCTGGTATGTTTGCATGCAATTCTAGCCATTCATTTGCCTGTGTATAAGCTCTGTGGAACACCTCTGTTGCTGGAGAAATGTATAAAGTGAAGCCTAACAAACGTGCATTCTGTTTGTAAACACCTTTTTAAATTCTCACATATTAAACAATGGCATAGGTATGTAAACAGTTATAGAAAAGAAAGCAAACAACAGTTACTTTTTTGTTTTTATGTTTTGTATGCATGTGATCTATTTTTAACAATTATTCATTCCAGCATTGTGTAAATTGTTCAATTCCCACCATTCCTTAAACCTCCTGAATATTATTCTGTATGTATTTTTCCTAGAAATTCCATTTATGTTTATGAATTTTTTAAAAAATCCCACATCCATTTTCTATTTCATTTACAATAGTATTTCAGTTATAGTTGCTTTATATTTTGATTTCCATTTACTAGCAAATGCTTTTCTTGGTAGACAAAAGTACTAGAATTAATAAGGCCTTACTATCTCTGGGCAATTAAGATCTGCCAGTTCATTACACCCCCCCCCCAAAAAAAAAAAAAATCCCCGTAACCTATCTACCTGCGGAGAAAATTCCCTGGACTTTTTAATGAGTATATAAAATACTTATCCAGATGTTTCCAAGCACAAATCCAAAGCCTTCTGCACTTTACTGTCAACTTGGAACCCTTACAGATGTCCTCACATTGTTCATTTTGCAAATTACCTTTTCTATCTCTCTTCCCAATCTTTTCTGTCATCCTCTCATTGATTCTTATAGTTAATTGGCAATATTTTATATGCCTTACTAATTATCCTATTTTTTAACAGCAGCTTGTAGACTCAACAAAAATTCTTCCAGAGCTAGTCTTTTAATTAAACCTACCTTTCCTTTCTATTTGTCTGTCAAATCTGCAGTCCAAGCTTCTGTTTGGCCTCATCCCACTCTATTACCTGTCCCTCACTAGTTGTTTGCTCCCTATGCATTGGCACCTTTGCTGTTGTTCGCCAGTAGATTCCAGCATCTTCTTCCCTATTTCTGTGCCACTACTTGCAGTCTTCCATATAGGTCAATCTCATTTCTCCATTCCCATGTTGGCTTAGTTCTCAGAATACATTCTGGCACCTGTACCACATTAAATGGCATATTAGACATGCACAATTTGGAGCTTTGTTAATTCATTTTTTTTTTGACAAAAAATGGTTAACATTTAGTATTATAAATTAATTGGAATTTGTTATTGAGACCACCTATTCATCACTAAGTAATAAATTATGTGTTTTAATCACTGTACTTGGATCTTATCAGATTAATACAAATGCAAATCGTCTTTCTTGCAGCAGTGGCCCAACTGTTTAGCCTTTTTGTTGGCTTTGACTAATTTTTGATGGCACATATGCTTTTCAGTTAATGCCCTGCTCTAATTTATTCATGAGAGTTGTTGGTAATTTTTTCAGAATGTTTACTACTGGCATGTCATGAGGATTTATTTTTGCATAATAGTAATCAGGGAAACCTCCTAAACATGTGATAAAGCAGCATAGACCTGTTAGATGTCTTTGTGATTGTGATTCATTCTGTACACAAACACTGGTTGCTTTTACACTGTGAATTCATTTTACCATTCTTAGCGTCTCATTGGTCAAATGGTCCAGGACATTAAGGAAAGCATTCCTTACCTGTTATGGTATGAAGCACAATCTTTAATTTTTATTTCCGTATTCACTCAGCAGCTTTTGATCCAGTTGTTGTAATAAGTTAACATTGTACGCTCTCCTCTTTCTTTCTAGCTCCTCTAACCCCCTTTGTTTCAGATATATCTTCACACAAAATGTTATATTCTACACATATGTACTTTAAAGTCAACACATGTTTTGCTAATTCTAGGTATTTCATGCCAACCCGTTTGGCCAGCAGTTATGTGCTAGTGCCTTGATGCATTTTGAAGCTTCACTGTATTAGCTGTTTTCACTTTTATAATGTCTGGTGGCACCATCCAGGTTTTTATTTCTTTTCAAGAATATACATATGTTTGAACACACCTGCTTTTCCTTTACATGCCTTTGCAAATCATCCTTTTCTACTACAGATTCTACAGAATTTATTAAAGACAGAATGATACTTCCTGTTTTGCCTATATGCATGCTTACTAACAATGCCTGAATTTTAATAGCATGATCCTTTCCCTGGGCCTCATACCTGTCTTATTTCAGTTTCATATGATTTGTTTGCATGCCTGTAATTGTTATAAAACATCCCCACTTTATGTATCATTTTTGACTTTTTTACTTGACTTACATTTCATCATGCACACATCCTTTTCCTCAAGTATTGACTTTACTTGACTTGCATTTTATCTTACACACATCTTTTTCCTCAGTTAATTTGTACTCATAATTTATCTTGCTCTGCAAACATTTCATCTTTCGATATGGTGATATAATTTTCTCTTAATAACCTGCATCTCATTTCATAATGTTTTAGCTCATAAATTATTCGGTTTGTTATCAGTGAATCACATAACTCATCAAATTCAGTCTTGCTGTAATCTTTGTCTTAATAATGCAACCTTCTGTACTCTTTGTAGGACATTTTGACTTGCACAATAAAAGAAAGAAAAATACATAAATGACAAAATAAACAACATTTTTTTTCAGGGCTTAGAATAAATAATTATCCTTTTCTAAAAAGAAAAAAAAAGACTGCATGCCTTTAATGCTTCTTTTCCAGTAATATTCAGGCATATAGCATGCTGCATCTTTTCTGGATACTTACCTAATCTACTCACAGTAAGGAATAAAATGAATTTCTAGATCGTGGTTGTCAGATTTCTGCTAAATTTCTTTGCAGGGACATGATTCCAGGTGGCTGCATCTTTACCATTTTTCTAACTCAGATTATATTTCTGTGTTTCAAAACACAGAGACGTTTGAAAGCAAATATAGTATTCACTTCTGCAGATATCTTCAGTTCTGCAAACATTTCTTCACTTCTGACACCATGTTTTATCTAAATGGTGAGTAAATAAGACATAGACTGTGTAAATGAGTTAGCTTGTTTTTGCCTTTACTCAGACTAAACTTCTTCAGAAAAGAAGTGTACTGCATAATATGCAGATTTATGCAAGTATCTCATTAACATTTAAAGACATACATATATATATAATAGTGTTGTGTGTCTTAATTGGATGAAATGAAATATTGGTGTAGCATGCACATTTCAGTAAAATTAAGCATGAGTTTTCTTACTGAAATGGTCCAACAGTACTACAAAAAGTTACATTTAATCTGTATTACTCATTTAGTAATTTTTCTGTGCAAAATGTTGCATGTTTAAAAACTCTAAAGTGAGTTAACTAAAAGTCCTTATTCAATTTTGTCTGTGTTAATTGTTGGTGTCGATCTTTAAACAGTGCAATTCACAAACCATTCATTATACTATAGATACAGCTTTGACTTAATGTTGACTTTTAAAAGGAACATTTTCCCCACCATTTCCTCATAGTTTGTGAATGCTGCTTTATACTTTTCTTCATATACTAAAACAGCAAATAAAGTTACTTAGTGATTTACTTTTACAGCCAATATGCATATAAAATCTCTCAATAGTACATTTTACAGAACTCTGAAGCATATTCAGAGATGTAAAACGTAGTGTGGTCTGAATAAAAACATTTTAGACAGCTGCAATGATTTTTTTTTTATTTTTGTAAACACTCCATTGCTGTAGTATTCACTTGAGCAAATGGTGTAAAGTTTTGTTAAGGAAGCAATGCACCAAGGTCTTTATCATCTGACAATTTTCATGGTAATGAAATCACCAAGAACAGAGAGGTGAAAGTATTGTAGACTAAATGTATCTTCTACCTTTGAATTGGTTGAACCTTTGCAATTCCTGTTAACATAAAACAATATATATCTATAGAGAAAAATGAGATAAATTATTGCAAAGGCAAAGAATAAAAGGACTGAGGTAATGAATAGAATTACAAAATAAAAGAAACTTTAGAGTAGACTGAAGTGAAGGAGAAGTTGGTTCACATTGCATCTTTTCATTGTATTCTAAATAACTTTCATCAGCTCTTTCGATTTCTGCACTACTGACCCAACTGTAGAGTCCTTCCAGGCTGAGCATCCAAGTGCTCCAGATTATGTGGAATGCTCCGCATTTAACGACACATGAAGCCACTGTTCTGCTGTTCTGCATTGAACAGCTGTGGCTCCGCTACACGAATTCTGATTGACAGTATCAATCGGCATTGCAGTATACAAACCAATGCATAACTGTGCTGCCCTTCCACATTACACAGCATTGGCTGTGCTCCGCAGTTTTTGATTGGCTCGTAGACTGCATTTACAGCCAATTGTGAATGCGATCTATGAACCAATCAAGTAAGCTTCTCAGGGGGGCGGGAGCCAATGAGAACTACCCAATACAGGCCAATCACATTCCGGGATGCCTTTTCACACCAAAATAATGGCTTGAAAAGGCTTTCAGGAATCAGGGATTTTACTTTTTGCAAGTTGCTTGCAACAACAAGTTGGAAGGAAGAACTCTGAAGATTGGGAACTTCGGCATCGGGGAAAAGGAAGGAGTGGCTGTGGTGAAGACTCTGGGACTTGGAAGCCAGCCTACAAGGAGAGGAGTTAGTTAGCTGAATGGACTTGAGGTTCAGGGACCGTGCTTGCTGCTGCTTTGGTGGAGCAAGACCAGTCATAAGGCTGATGTTTATTTCGCTGCCTGCTGGATCATCGTTTGTGCCGTGGATTGTATTAAGCTACTGGTGCTGTTTACATAGGTAGAGGTAAGTGACTGTTTTAGCTGCAACGGTTAAGGTTAATGTTAATGGTTAGGCAAGTATTTCCCTATCCTTAAAACTGGTATGCTAGCACAGATTCTAAGTTTATAAGAGCAATATTTAGTATCTCTGGGCTGCTTGTCTCCCTAGTACATCTGAAACTGTTATTTAAGCAACTTTCTGAGTTTTATAAGAGGAATATTTAAAGTGTCTCAGTGTTTGTGCTGCTTGTCCCACTAGTGCATCTCTAAATGTAATTGCCATTTTTTAGAGAAACTGTATGCCAAGTTAGGTCCTGTTCTAGCAACTTTGTAAGTTTATAACAGCAATATTTAAAGTTTCTGTGTGCCGTTTTAGAGAAGCTGTATGCCAAGTCAGGTCCTTGTTATTCTAGCAACTTTCTACATTTATAAGAGCAATATTTAGTGTGTCTGTTTGTGCTGCTTGTCCCCCTCAGACATCTTTGAAAGTAATTGCTATTTTTTTTCAATTAACTGTATGCCAAGTCAGGTCCTGTTATTCTAGCAACTTTCTAAGTTTATAAGAACAATATTTAGTGTCTGTGTGCTTATCCCCTAGTACATTTCTGAAAGTAAAAGCCAGGTCTTTGCAGAAACTGTATGTCAAGAGTTTGAGAGCATCATTTCTCAGAGCAATATTTAAAGAGTCTCTGTTTTTGTGCTGCTTGTCCCCCTAGTATGTTGGGCAGGGCTTTGTCCAGATTTCTTGCACTAAGAGGTTGAGAGGTATGTCAGAATGGATGTCAGAAGTGAGTTATTTATAGTAATGAGATGATTTAAACTATTCGGTTTTGTTTTCTGGTAGAACTTTGGAGTGTAACTTGATTGTGAATTCTTTGGTCATAACTGTTCTAAGGCATGGTGTCTTAAATAGCATATTCTTGTAAAAGTACAGAGGGCCCTGGTTTTAAGTACCCTTTTTAGGCACCGTTGCCAGGCCCAGAACTGGCAGTAGGACGGGGTAGAACATATCTAAAGTGGTGTATGTAAAATGCAGGTATTATTCTTGTAAAAGTACAGAGGGCCCTGGTTTTTAGTACCCTTTTTAGGCACCTTTGCCAGGCCCAGAACTAGCAGTAGGACAGGGGTAGAATACAGCAAAAGTGGTTGTGTGTGTGTGTGTGTGTGTGTGTGTGTGTGTGTGTGTGTGTGTGTGTGTGTGTGTGTGTGTGTGTGTGTAGTGCATTTAAGTACCATATGACAGGATGCTGTTTAACTTGGTCTAACTAAAATCATTTGTGTGACTTATAATGTCTGTGTAGGAAATGTAGTAAATTTGATTTTTATTTTTGTAAAATGCTGATGTTCTTCATCTCACATTGCTGCAGTCCTTACACTTGGGTAGTCCGCTGTCCTCGGTCGGCCCGAATATCAAAGTATAAGGCTGACGTCGGTCAAGGCGCATTTGACTGACATCAGGACATCAGGGTACAAATGCGCATGACCGACGTCATATCCTCAGTCTTTTTTTTGCCGCATGGTCCGATGCAGAAGCAGCATTGCAAGTGCCGGTTGGCGTTCTGAGATTTTTCGATTTCGAAGTTTCAGACCGAGTTCAAAGTTGGCTAAGTACCCGTTGGGAATATTTTAGTTTTTCTTGCCTCAGTGATTTACCGGATGTCAGAAAAAGTCAATAATTGCATTTCTTGTGGGAAACAGATACCGCATAGAGATTATCATACTTTGTGTATTCCTTGCTTAGGGCCTGAGCACGACGTTGTTGGCTGTCGCTCTTGTGCTAGATTTAATAAACGCACTATAAAGAGAAGGTTGGATTGTGGAAGGTTAGTCTTTGGGAAGCGGTGCAATTATAAAATGCCGTCGGATGCTCCGACACCCGCTTCTCCGAAGAAGCGCAAGGACAAGGCAGTTAAGCCTAGGCTAGAAGAACCGTCTGTACCGGACGCCGGTTCTTTAGAGGTGTCGGTGGAGCCGGTGGCTCCACCGGAGGTTTCTTTGTGTTCCCAGGGTGAGACCTTATTATTGCAAGATGTGGCCTCTCAGGAGGCAAGTCAGGCTGAGGGGGCTTCTCAGGTTACTATACTCCCCTCCCTTCCTAGGGTGGCTAGGCCCTCTCCTTCTGTTTCTAAGGCTTCTCCCAGGGGCAGGCCAGGTTTGGCTTCAGTTGGTGTTACCCCTAGCTCTTCAGGTACTGTGCCCAAGAAGCATATGCTTAAAATGGCAGAAGATTTGATTACTTTGATTAGGGGTTCTATGGCCCCTCCTGATAAGAGACCTAGGATGGAGCCTGAGCTGGGGGGTTTTGAGCAGGCTTCAGATGTTTCAGAGTCTTCGGCTGAAGACTTGCAGGAGTACTCTCCTTATTCTGATTCTGATGTAGATGATTCTAATCCTTCTGCTTCTCCTCCTGAGGATTTTTCTTTTTCAGAAACTCTTCATTCCATGAGGGAGCATTTTAAGTGGGAAGGTCAGGACTTCTCTGATTCTAGGAAAAGGCTTAGGGTATTTTTGTTTTTACCCCAGCATAGGCCTTTGGCTATACCTCCTGTTTTGGATGTAGTGGAAGATGTTTTTACAGAGGCTTCTCTTAATCCTGATTCTTTGCCTCCTGCTCCTGTTAAGCCGGATAGGTATTACAGGGTGCCTGAAGCTCATAAGTATCTTTTTAAGAGTCCTAGGGCAGACCCAGAAACTGTTAGCCAGGGGCCTAAAGGTGTTAAGGCTTCTGTTGTTAAGAATCCGGTTCCTGCAGACAAAGAGGCTAGGGCTTTGGATAGATGGGGAAAGAAAGTTTATACTTCTTCCACTCTTGCTATGAGGGCTTTGAATTGCCAGTTTCACATGTTGAAATACCAGAACTATCTCCTTTCACAATTGAAGTCTAAGGTTGATGCTCTGGCAGTAGGTATTGATTGTAAAGAGTTGCAAGATTTAGTACATGTTTCTGAACAGGTGGGTAAGCATTCTTTGCAATGTGGTTTTGATGCTGTACAGGCCTCGTCTAGGGTGGCTGCCACTGGGTCAGTTCTTCACAGGCACGCCTGGCTAAGGGATCAGAATTTGTCTGATCATGTTAAAACAAGGATTTTAGATGCTCCTTTACAATCTGACGTGTTGTTTGGTCCTCCTGTTGAGACAGTTTTAAAGAAAATGGAAGACAAGGCTAAGTCTATGCAGACTGTTAAAGATTTTTTGCAGGTCCAGCCTCCAAAGTTTAGTAGAAATTGGCCTACTAAGGGGTGGACGTATCCTTCTTATGATTCCCAGTCTAGGGGTAGATCTAGACGTGGTAGGGGCAGAGCTCAGGGCTCTTTCAGGCCTAGAACAGGGAGTTCTCCTGCACAGTCTTCGGGTGAGGGCAGGGGTCAGTCCTTTCGTAAACAGACCCAATGACCTACCTTTTCAGCTGCCAGAGCCTTCTCGTCTGGCAGCACCTTTGGGAGGAAGGTTGGCACTTTTCAAAGAAAATTGGAGTTTAATTACCCAAGACAGATGGGTATTGGATATCATACACCATGGCTACAGGTTTTATTTCCATACCTTGCCTCCTTTCAAAGGCATGCCAGACGTTCCTCCTCAACAAAGAATAGAGGCTCACAAGCAGGTTTCTCTGTTGCTCCAAATAGGGGCCATACAGCCGGTCCCTATGCCAGAAGTGGGCCTAGGATTTTATTCTCGCCTGTTCCTAGTACCAAAGAAGGGGAACACGTGGAGACCAATTTTGGATTTATCTATCCTCAACACTTATCTGGACATTCCCAAGTTCAAAATGTTGACGTTGCAGCAGCTTTTACCTCTGCTGGGCAAAGATCATTGGATGGTAACTTTGGATCTCAAGGAGGCTTACCTTCATGTTCCTATCAGGCTAAGTTGCAGGAAGTATCTGCGTTTTCGGACTGGGACTTCTCACTATCAGTTCTCTGCATTGCCCTTTGGCTTATCTACTGCGCCCAGAGTGTTCACGAAAGTTCTGGCTCCAGTGATAGCTTTCTTCAGGCTAAAAGGAATACAAATCTATCCTTATTTGGACGACTGCCTGATTCTGGCTCAAGGAAGGGAAGAGCTTCTTCGTCATTTGGAATATGTGATAGCAGTGCTAAGATGCCTAGGGTATTCTGTGAACGAAATAAAGTCCAGTCTAGTACCCTCTCAGGACATGTGCTTTCTGGGTGTGAGACTGAATACAGCATCCCAGATGGCCTTTCTAACCCCGGACAAACAAAAGAATCTTTCCCTTTACTTCCATCATCTATCTCTTCAGTCCGGGCTGACTGCAAGGACAGTCCTTCAAGCCTTAGGGTTCATGGCATCTTGTATTCTGGTGCTTCCCAATGCCAAACTGCATATGAGGAAGCTACAATGGTATCTCAAAAATGTATGGACACAGCACTGCCAGGATCTGGACACTGTCATTCAAATAATACCTTGCATTCAAAAGGAATTTTTGTGGTGGGCTCAGGAATGTCACCTAAACAAGGGACTCTCTGTGACCCGGCCAGAGGCGAGTCAGATTTTAACGACAGATGCCTCAGACAAAGCTTGGGGAGCTCATCTAAATGGAAAGTGGATACAAAACAAGTGGCCTGTCAGACTACAACATCTACATATCAACATGAAGGAGATGTTAGCAGTCCAGTTTGCATTAATAGCATTCAAGGAATTACTTCTTCCAGGGCAGGTGTTGATTCTAACAGACAACACAACTGTCATGTGGTACATCAACAAGCAAGGGGAACGCATTCTTATCCTCTATGCAGGCAAGCAATGATTTTGTGGGAGACTGCTCTCAGTTTACAGCTCAATCTTCAGGCAAGGTTTCTGCCAGGAGCACAGAACTCCTTAGCAGATGTGTTGAGCAGACGAATTATGGATCCCCACGAGTGGAAATTGGATCCTCATGTATTTCAGAAATTGACAGTGTCATGGGGAACTCCAGACATAGATCTGTTCGCTTCTCCACTAAACCATCAGCTGCCAAAGTTTTGCACAAAAGGTTTCATCCCACAGCTTGGAGAGTGGATGCTCTTTCTTTCAATTGGAGCAATCTTCATGTGTATGCCTTTCCACCTCTGCCTCTCCTCCCAAAGGTACTTCTAAAGGTCAGACAGGACAAGCCAAGGATGATTTTAATAGCTCGATTGGCCTCGACAGCACTGGTACCCATTACTGAGAAGTCTGGTACGGAAGCCTCCATGGCCTTTGCCTTCGATTCCACACCTGTTGTCGCAGGAGGACAGCCATTTGCTAAATGTCAAGCTTCACTCTCTGCACCTAACAGCCTGGCATATTCTGTTTTGAACCATAGTGGGCCTCCACTTCCTCAGCAAGTTTTGAATGTTATTTTGGAAGCTAGAAGGCCTAGTACAAGGAAAGTGTACGCAGACAAATGGAAAAGATTTTTATTTTGGAGTGCAGCAAAAGATTTTGATGTTTCTGAGCCTAATTTGTGTGTGGCTCTTCAATATCTTACTGAGTTACTAGACAAAGGTTTGTCTTTCTCTTCTATTAAAGTTCATGCTGCAGCAATTTCAGCTCACTATGATTGCAACCCACCATTGTTTTCTCATCCTTTGTTCAAGCAATTTCTTAGAGGGGCAAAGAATATAAGACCCCCACGAAGAGCTCCTACTCCTGCTTGGGATCTCAATTTTGTGTTGGAGAAACTCACTCTACAACCTTTTGAGCCTGCAGCTACTGCTGAGTTGAAGTATTTGTCATGGAAGACTGCTTTTTTGTTGGCCATTACCTCTGCAAGAAGGGTTTCTGAATTGCAGGCCCTTATGGCAGTTGAGCCTTTCTTGATTTTCCATAAGGATAGGGTATCATTACGTACTAATCCTTCCTTTATGCCTAAGGTGGTTTCTAGTGTGGCTTTAAACCAAACTATTCATTTGCCTACTTTTTATGCAAATCCCCAAAATATTGCCCACTTTAGATGTACACAGGCAGTTGCGTTATTATTTGGACAGAACTAAAGGGTTCAGGCAGTCTCAGCAGTTGTTTGTTTCTTTTGCTTTGAGTTCTCAGGGCAAGCCTGTGTCAAAACAAACTATTTCTAAGTGGATTGGGTTTTGCATTGCTTTCTGTTATTCCCATCATGGCAAGGAGATTCCAGCTGGGATTAGGCCTCATTCCACTAGGGCTACTGCCACTTCAACAGAGTGGCAACCAAGGATATTTTGGAGGCAGCTACTTGGAGTTCAGTGCATACTTTCTCTAGGCATTATCACCTGCCACTTTACTCTAAGTCCAGGGCTGGTTTTGCCACTGCTGTTTTGCAGGGCATTTTGGCAGCTCCTGCTTCCTTGTAGTTAGCCATCCTCCCTTACCTCTGCTTTGGGATTCTACCCAAGTGTAAGGACTGCAGCAATGTGAGATGAAGAACATAGTACAGTTTTGTACCTACCATAAATGTAGATGTTCGAAGATACACATTGCTGCAGTCCAATTTACCCTCCCTCCTTCCCCTCTGTAGTTGGAGGTGGTTGTGTGGGTTGGGTTGTACATATTGTGTATATTGTATATATTGTACATATAGTTTGTGCAAGGGTGGTTGGTTGGTTGTTTGCTGTCTTTTGGTTTTGACCTTTATTTTTAGGGTCTTCTGACATCTGGGGCAAGAAAAGACTGAGGATATGACGTCGGTCATGCGCATTTGTACCCTGACGTCCAGATGTCAGTCAAATGCGCCTTGACCGACGTCAGCCTTATACTTTGATATTCGGGCCGACCGAGGACAGCGGACTACCCAAGTGTAAGGACTGCAGCAATGTGGATCTTCGAACATCTACATTTATGGTAGGTACAAAACTGTACTTTTCATTTACTTATGGTGTGGCTATGGTTTTGCAGATAAATAAAGGTTTTGGATCTGAGAAGTGTGTATTATTGAATTTTAAAGATGTTCTGTCATGCTCCATGGCGAAGGCATATTTCGCACAGTGCGAAAATAGGGTGTTCCACATTTTCACCATTTGTCACACGTTATTAGGATCTGTGTTTCACATTGGCCTCTTAAGAGGTTGAGACCTATGCTTCCAGGGCTGTCAGTTGGCTCTAGTCCTTCAAAACGTAGTACCCAGGGGGGGGCGTGGCCAGGATGGCAAGCTGTTAGCAGGACAAGAAATTTGCTATGCTTGTCTTACACATTTTAACAGGATTTAATCTTCATTTTCATCAAAAAAACATTCAAAAAAAGCTGAAATGTTGTTTCAGAATATTTTTGGTACAGTTTGGTGGTAAGAATGATATATTTTCAGTATTATAAAATAACTACTGAAGGAAAATGAGTCACTGTAAGGAAGCATCTCAAGAATCCGTGGTGAAGAAGGAGCTGCAGTCTATTTTAAGTAGTATCCAAGATTTACCTTTAAAATTGGATAAACTGGACACTAAGGTAGATACAATAAAGTAAGACTGTAATAAACAAATTTAATCCAAGAAGTAGTTAAACAACAAAAATTGCAAATGTCTGCCATGGAGGATTCCATCACTGATATAGATGGAAGACTTACAGAAGGAGAAAACAGTATTGATTTTATCCTTCAACAAAACAGCAAGTTTTGGAAAAAATTGATGATGTAGAAAACAGGGTGAGAAGCAAAAATATCCAGATCTATGGTGTTCCTGAGAAACAAGGGAGATAACATGGTAAACTTTTTAACTTCTTGGATCCCAAAAATTTTAACTCTCCCTGAAGCCCTGTCATATGACATAGAGAGGGCACATAGATCTTTGACTATAGTAACTTCAAATAAGAGATCCAAAAATCCAAGATCCATAATAGCAAAGTTTATATCTAGTCAAGACAAGCATTTAGTTGTCAAAACAGCCTGGTCTGCATCACCTATCAGACTTGGTGATACTCTCATTAGATGTGACAATGACTGTTCCTCTTTAGTGGTCTCGGAAAGGAAAGCATATATTATGTTGTTAAACTCATTGAAGAAAGCCAGAATTAAAACACACCCGGTTTATCCTGCAAAACTAAGACTCTTTTTACCAGAAAGAAGGAAAACATTTGAATCTCTGTAGGATGCAGTTTCCTTCATCCAAAGAATAATGTATTAAATTCTACTGAATAAATGGGGTTTATATTACATTATCATATTACCAGTGATAGGAACCTGAGTGACATAGTAGGGGAAGTCCCGCAGTTTAGTTATAAGAGGAACAAGAATCTGAAGGATATACTCTATCGAGATAGGGGCAATAATGATGTCACATGCTTACCTAGGTCCCAGGGCACTGTGCCATGTGGTAGTTGTAAGGCCTGTGAATATATAAATAGGGAGACAGTTTTTATACATCCGTTAACAGGGAAGAGTTTTACATTTAAGGGGAAAGCTACCTGTAGGACCACTAATGTGGTATATATGGCAGGATGTACATCATGTCAAGGATATTATGTTGGCAAGACCAACAATATGTTAAAGACCAGGATCCTGCAACATTTAGGCTCCATTAGGAATTGTGATGAGCACAATGCACTGTATAATCATGTTAAGGATCACCCAACACACAATTTTAAATTCAGGGTGATTGCTAATGTCTTTCTCAATAAGAGAGGTGGTGATATCAGGCAGAAAACAGAGGCTATAGAATCACAATGGATTTTAGATCTAACAGCCCATGTTAAACCAGGGCTGAATGATATGGTACCCCTGAAACCCACTCTCAAAAATAGGCGTGCTTTTTATTGAATTTTTATTTTTATTTTATTTTATTGAATACACATCAGCAGTAATATGTGCCTTTAATTATTAATTGAATAGTTTGTATCAGGACAACCCACAGAAAAAGGCGGGTTTTTTCTGAGTACTGATTGGTGTAAGTATTTTTTAAAAATGTGATGTTTGTAAGAGCACTTTTGTCTGATGAAGGGTTTAGCCCGAAAGCGCTCACTTTGTTGTTTTTTACTCTCAGTGTTTTAATAAATATTTATTGTGTTCGTACAGCAGCAGTTCCCAGTGATTTTCTTATTTTGTATTTCTTGCTATAAATTGTTTCAAATGCTGTTGGGTTTCTTAAAATCAAATAAAAAACTTTAAAAAGATAGTATCCACTTCTGGACAAAGTCCGGTATAGTTTTATACTTATAGTGACCCCCCCCCCCCATTCTGGTATTACAAGCTGTATTTCATTGCTGAGCAGTGAGTGTGTGTTTTGGATATTCATGTTGACTGTTTTCCTATTGCTTCTAGTTTAATATTACCACAGTCAGTATCCCATTGACATGGTGTATATGACTGATACATTTTCAGTAGTTCTTTCATGTTATGCATTTGTTGTGGTTGTTTTGATCTGGTGGCTCTAACAGTTCATGTCATGAGTCAGCAGATTGTATCTCAGCAGTGTAAAATATGTGCACATGCTGAAAAAAGGCCTGTTCTGTAATCTAATGAGTGCACACAGTTACTGCAGCTACCCATTTGGCTCTTTCCCTTCTCTACTCCTGCTCCAGTTCTTCCTCTTTGTATCCTCCATATCTCTGAACCTTTATCTTGACTTCTGGTAGCACATTTCAGGATCCCACCTCTGTCAGAAAAGTTATTTTCATAAGATCAGTCACTGTCCTTCTGCTACTGGTCTGCTCCCACTTTGTTCATTCCTTTCAGCTCTACACCTTCCATTTATCTCCTGATGGTTCAGTCTATCCACATATTACTTCCCTCACCTGTCTGTACTCCATTCTGTGCATTTTAGTAATGCTGACTTTTTCCTCATACACTGTTGTCTTCATCATCTTAACACTCTGCAATGTACTGTATGTCATCCTCATCTCTGCTTATCTGCATTGCTGCTGAAAGTGTAATGTGGTACTCTAGAATTAGTCTTGCTAGTGGCTTGTACAATGGGGGCTCATCTTAGCCTTCCTGAAGGTCACGTCCCTTGCTATGAATCCAGCACCATGCCGCTTTTTTCCACTACTGTTTAAATTGAACTGAATGATATAGCAGAGGGCGACTGCATGAACCATCAAGGACTTGCCACAGGACTTCTATTAGTTCAAACCCCAGGTGGTTCAGTAATCATCTGTCAAGTCAAAGAAGGATAAAATAGTGTAAAAAAGACTACAGGTGTGCATAGGAAAAGTCCTTCCATCCCCTCCTGGTTCAATGTACTGATTTCTAGAATAATTTGTGTACTCAGTTCACCTGCATCACATGGATGGTTACCTGTGCATCTGAGTGCTGGGTATTTAAAAGACAATATCTGTGTCAGAAGATAATATTAAAGAACAAGAGAGTATAGAAAACTGTTCATATTAAATTACGCAGTTTAGCCCACATATTGTTTTATTCTGCTTGTGTGTATTTTCTGTATTTATTGTCATATGAACTTTTTCTGTTTTTTTTGTCAGCAAACACAGAAAAGTGCTGGGCCTCATCTCACATAAGCAGACTTTAGGTAGGATTCAGAGATGCAGTGAACATTGTATGGGACCAGTGCACAGAAATAAGCTTGAGGAGAAGCAAGTGTGTGTGTTTGTTTGTAGTGCATCTGTTTGAATGCACCAGATTTTTTTTGTTACATCATGAAACAGAAATATGCCCTTACCCAAATGTAAATTCTGTGTTGGTATATATAATTAGCAAGGGGTGAGTGTGGGGTGAAGGGGGGTTTGCCTCCGAAAAATTTTTTTTTTCAATTTGTTTTTTTGTGCTATTAACAGTCCATTTAATTGAGTTTCAATATTATGACATTTTGAAATGCCTTAATTCAATATAGATAAATACAGAATATAAAACCAAGTGTACTAATATGGGCCAGAAAAGGGAGAACTCATTACTAGCGTGAGATCAGTTGCAGCATGTAAATGTCAAAAGTACACGGGAATGGATAATGGGAACAGTACTCTTCAGAAGCTCTTCTGCTCCCTTATACACACAGTAGCCTCAATAGTGCACACTACATTTGACTCGCTTTATATACTGTACAGTCCACCCCCACATGCCTGGCAGGCTGCTTACTACATGATTCCAGACATCACTTTGCCCAGTATTCATATACAGAGCTCACAGTACTACACTGCTGTGCTTACCAAGTACACTGTTAACTTTGTCCAGGTAAAGTATATGAAAGTAAGTTGCTCACAGTGCGTGTGTGCTGTGATTCCCTAGTGATAGTACACGCTGCCCTTGTGACCACCTAAGAGACTGTGTACCCTTGCCATGTATTTTCTATGCTCTGTTACCTGCCAATCTATGTATGTGCATGTGAATGTGTGTGTGTGTGTAAGTGTCCTGTATGTATATGTTTGTATATGGTGATATATATATATATATGTGTGTGTGTGTGTATATATATAAATATATATATATATATATATATATATATATATATATAGTTCCCTGGCAAATGATCAAACATACTTAATGCCAAATGTACCATACAGGAATTAAGAAGTTTGAAACTGTAAAATTGAACAACCTAAATGTCAAACCTTCTAAAGCTCTAGAAAGGAAAACTATTTTCTCTCCCGATCTTCACACTAAAACCCCAGCATCACTTTAGTAATGAGTGCTAACCATAACCCTGCCCCTACACCTTACCTTAAAAAAAAACTCTTCTCGTAACACCACCACTGCAAAAGACGCACATGTATACACAAACGCCCGTAAACACACATTATGAGCACTACATCTCTAAATCTGTCCCCTTACCTGGCCCTAAAGTGCACACACCAAAACACAAGCATACAAAACCCATCCCTTAACCTCTCCCCAACACTAACACTAACACTCAAACACAAGAGAAAAAGTACAGTTTTGTACCTACCATAAATGTAGATGTTCGAAGATCCACATTGCTGCAGTCCTTACGCTCGGGTAGTCCGCTGTCCTCGGTCGGCCCGAATATCAAAGTATTAGGCTGACGTCGGTCAAGGCGCTTAAGACTGACATCAGAACGTCAGGGTACAAATGCGCATGACCGACGTCATATCCTCAGTCTTTTCTTGCCCCAGATGTCAGAAGACCCTAAACAGAAAGGTCAAAAACCAAAAGACAGCAAAAAACAACCAAACCCCCTGTACTAACCATATGTACAATATATACAATACTCACAATATGTACAACCCAAACCACACAACCGCCTCTAACTACAGAGGGGAAGGAGGGAGATTGGACTGCAGCAATGTGGATCTTGAACATCTACATTTATGGTAGGTACAAAACTGTACTATGTTCTTCATCTCACATTGCTGCAGTCCTTACACTTGGGTAGAATCCCAAAGCAGAGATAAGGGAGGATGGCAAAACTATAAAGCAGTAGGAGCTGCCAAAATGCCCTGTAAAATTGCAGTGGCAAAACCAGCCCTCGATTTAGAGTAAAGTGGAAGGTGATAATGCTTAGAGAAAGTATGCACTGAACTCCAAGTAGCTGCCTCCAAAATATCTTTAGTTGCCACCCCTTAAAAAGCTGTAGAAGTGGCAGTAGCCCTAGTGGAATGAGGCCTAATCCCAGCTGGAACCTCCTTACCATGATGGGAATAACAGAAAGCAATACAAAACCCAATCCACTTAGAAATAGTTTGTTTTGACACAGGCTTGCCCTGAGACCCCAAAGCAAAAGAAACAAATAACTGCTGAGACTGCCTGAACCCTTTAGTTCTGCTCAAATAATATCGCAACTGCCTGTGTATATCCAAAGTGTGCAAAATCTTCTCCCTTTATTTTGGGGTTTGCATAAAAAGTAGGCAAATGAATAGTTTGGTTTAAAGCCACACTAGAAACCACTTTAGGCATAAAGGAAGGATTAGTGCAAAGATACCCTATCCTTATGGAAAATTAAGAAAGGCTCAACTGCCATAAGGGCCTGTAATTCAGAAACCCTTCTCGCAGAGGTAATGGCCAACAAAAAGCAGTCTTCCATGATAAATATTTCAACTCAGCAGTAGCTGCAGGCTCAAAAGGTTGTAGAGTGAGTTTCTCCAACACAAAATTGAGATCCCAAGCAGGAGTAGGAGCTCTCCGTGGGGTCTTATATTCTTTGCCCCTCTAAGGAATTGCTTAAACAAAGGATGAGAAAACAATGGTGGGTCACAATCATAGTGAGCAGAAATTGCTGCAGCATGAATCTTAATAGAAGAGAAGGACAAACCTTTGTCCAGTAACTCAGTAAGATATTGAAGAGCCACACTTAAATTAGGCTTAGAAACATCAAATTCCTTTGCTGTACTCCAAAATAAAAATCTCTTCCATTTATCTGCGTACACTTTCCTTGTACTAGGCCTTCTGGCCTCCAAAATAACATTCAAAACTTGCTGTGGCAGCTGAGACCCTCCAGGGTTTAAAACAGAATATGCCAGGCTGTCAGGTGAAGAGATTGAAGTTTGACATTGAGTAAATGACTGTTCTCCTGAGACAGCAGGTGTGGGATCGAAGGCAAAGGCCATGGAGGCTCCCGTACCAGACTTCTCAGTAATGGGTACCAGTGCTGTCGAGGCCAATCTGGAGCTATTAAAATCATCTTTGGCTTGTCCTGTCTGACCTTCAGGAGTACCTTTGGGAGGAGAGGCAGAGGTGGAAAGGCATACACATGAAGATTGTTCCAACTGAATGAAAGAGCATCCACTTTCCAAGCTGTGGGATGAAACCTTTTTGTGCAAAACTTTGGCAGCTGGTAGTTTAGTGGAGAAGCGAACAGATCTATGTCTGGAGTTCCCCATAACACTGTCAATTTCTGAAATACATGAGGATCCAATTTCCACTCGTGGGGATCCATAATTTGCCTGCTCAACACATCTGCTAAGGAGTTCTGTGCTCCCGGCAGAAACCTCGCCTGAAGATTTAGCTGTAAACTGAGAGCAGTCTCCCACAAAATCATTGCTTGTCTGCATAGAGGATAAGAATGTGTTCCCCCTTGCTTGTTGATGTACCACATGACAGTTGTGTTGTCTGTTAGAATCAACACCTGCCCTGGAAGAAGTAAATCCTTGAAAGCTATTAATGCAAATTGAACTGCTAACATCTCCTTCAAGTTGATATGTAGATGCTGAAGTCTGGCAGGCCACGTGTCTTGTACCCACTTTCCATTTAGATGAGCTCCCCAAGCTTTGTCTGAGGCATCTGTCGTTAGAATCTGACTCGCCTCTGGCCGGGTCACAGAGAGTCCCTTGTTTAGGTGACATTCCTGAGCCCACCACAAAATTCCTTTTGAATGCAAGGTATTATTTGAATGACAGTGTCCATATCTTGGCAGTGCTGTGTCCATACATTTTTGAGATACCATTGCAGCTTCCTCTTATGCAGTTTGGCATTGGGAAGCACCAGAATATAAGATGCCATGAACCCCAAGGCTTGAAGGACTGTCCTTGCAGTCAGCCTGGACTGATGAGACAATTGATGGAAGTAAAGAGAAAGATTCTTTTGTTTGTCCGGGGTCAAAAGGCCATCTGGGATGCTGTATTCAGTCTCACACCCAGAAAGCACATGTCCTGAGAGGGTACTAGACTGGACTTTATTTCGTTCACAGAATACCCCAGGCATCTTAGCACTGCTATCACATATTGCAAATGATGAAGAAGTTCGTCCTTTCCTTGGGCCAGAATCAGGCAATCGTCCAAATAAGGATAGATCTGTATTCCTCTTAGCCTGAAGAAAGCTATTACTGGAGCCAGAACCTTCGTGAACACTCTGGGCGCAGTAGATAAGCCAAAGGGCAATGCAGAGAACTGATAATGAGAAGTCCCAGCTCGAAAACGCAGATACTTCCTGCAATTTAGCCTGATAGGAACATGAATGTAAGCCTCCTTGAGATCCAGAGTCACCATCCAGTGATCTTTGCCCAGCAGAGGTAAAAGCTGTTGTAACGTCAACATTTTGAACTTGGGAATGTCCAGATAAGTGTTGAGGATAGATAAATCCAAAATTGGTCTCCACGTGTTCCCCTTCTTTGGTACTAGGAACAGGCGAGAATAAAATCCTAGGCCCACTTCTGGCAGAGGGACCGGTTGTATGGCCCCTATTTGGAGCAGCAGAGAAATTTGCTTGCGAGCCTCTAGTCTTTGCTGAGGAGGAACGTCCGGCATGCCTTTGAAAGGAGGCAAGGTATGGAAATAAAACCTGTAACCTTGGTGTATGATATCCAATACCCATCTGTCTTGGGTAATCAAATTCCAATTTTCCCTGAAGAGTGCCAACCTTCCTCCCAAAGGTGCTGCCAGGCAAGAAGGATCTGGCAGCTGAAAAGGTAGGTCATTGGGCCTGTTTACGAAAGGACTGGCCCTGCCCTCACCTGAAGATTGTGCAGGAGAACTCCCTGTTCTAGGCCTGAAGGAGCTCTGAGCTCTGCCCCTACCACGTCT
This sequence comes from Protopterus annectens, assembly GCF_019279795.1. NCBI lineage: Eukaryota > Metazoa > Chordata > Ceratodontiformes > Protopteridae > Protopterus > Protopterus annectens. Next base: position 1,201,859,823 of record NC_056727.1, read on the forward strand.
AGATCTACCCCTAGACTGTGAATCATAAGAGGGGTATGTCCACCCCTTAGCAGGCCAATTCCTACTAAACTTCGGAGGCTGGACTTGCAAAAATCTTTAACAGTCTGCATAGACTTAGCCTTGTCTTCCATTTTCTTCAAGACTGACTCAACAGGTGAACCAAACAACACATCAGACTGTAAAGGAGCATCCAAAATCCTTGTCTTAACATGTTCAGATAAATTCTGATCCCTCAACCAGGCGTGCCTGCGAAGAACAGACCCAGTGGCAGCCACCCTAGACGAGGCCTGTACAGCATCAAAACCACATTGTAAAGAATGCTTACCCACCTGTTCAGAGACATGTACTAAATCTTGTAACCCCTTACACTCAATGCCTTCCGCCAGAGCATCTACCTTAGACTTCAGTTGAGAAAGTAGATAATTCTGATATTTCAACATGTGAAACTGGCAATTCAAAGCCCTCATAGCTAAGGTGGAAGAAGTATAGACTTTTTCCCCATCTATCCAAAGCTCTGGCCTCTTTATCTGGAGGAACCGGATTTTTTACAACAGAGGCCTTGACACCCTTAGGTCCCTGACTAACAGTTTCTGGGTCCGCCCTAGGACTCTTATAAAGATATTTATGAGCCTCAGGTACCCTATAATACCTATCCGGTTTAACAGGAGCAGGAGGCAAAGAATCAGGATTAAGTGAAGCCTCAAAACACATCTTCCACAACATCCAGAACAGGAGGTATAGCCAAAGGCCTATGCTGGGGTAAAAGCAAAAACTCCCTAAGCCTTTTCCTGGAATCAGAGAAGTCTTGACCTTCCCACTTAAAATGTTCCCTCATGGAATGAAGAGTCTCTGAAAAAGAAAAATCCTCTGGAGGAGAAGCAGAAGGGGTAGAATCATCTGCATCAGAATCAGAATAAGGAGAGTACTCCTGCAAGTCTTCAGCCGAAGACTCTGAAACATCTGAAGGCTGCTCAAAACTCCCAACTCTGGTTCCACCCTAGGCCTCTTATCTGGAGGGGGCAAAGAACCTCTAATCAAAGTAATTAAATCTTCTGCCATTTTAAGCATGTGCTTCTTGGGCACAGATCCTGAAGAACTAGGAGTGACACCAACAGAAGCTAAACCTGGCCTGCCTCTGGGAGAAGCCTTAGAAACAGAAGGAGAGGGCCTAACCACCTTAGGAAGGGAGGGGAGTACAGTAACCTGAGAAGCCCCGTCAGCCTGACCTGCCTCCTGGGAGGCCACATCCTGCAATAACAAAGTCTCCCCCTGGGACTCCAGAGAAGCCTCCGGAACCACTGGTTCCACTGACGCTCTAAAGAACCGGCGTCCCGTGCACGACTCTTCCTGCCTGGGTTTAGCTGCCTTGTCTTTGCGCTTCTTCGAAGAAGCGGGCGTCGGAGCATCCGACGGCATCTTATAATTGCACCGCTTCCCAAAGACCAACCTGGCACAATCCAACCTTCGCTTAATAGTGCGCTTATTGAACCTAGCACAAAAGCGACACCCAACAACGTCGTGCTCAGGCCCCAAACAAGGAATACACAAAGTATGATAATCTCTATGCGGTATCTGTTTCCCACAAGAAATACAGTTATTCACTTTTTCTGACATCCGGTAAACCACTGAGGCAAGAAAAACTAAAATATGCCCCAACAGGGTACTTAGCCAACTTTGACTCGGTCTGAAACTCCGAATTTGAAAAATTTCAGAACGCCGAACGGCACTTGCAACGCTGCTTCTGCATCGGACCATGCGGCAAAAAAGACTGAGGATATGACATCGGTCATGCGCATTTGTACCCTGACGTTCTGATGTCAGTCTTAAGCGCCTTGACCGACGTCAGCCTAATACTTTGATATTCGGGCCGACCGAGGACAGCGGACTACCCGAGCGTAAGGACTGCAGCAATGTGAGATGAAGAACATCACTCTAACCTCTTCCAAACCCCACTGATAAAACATACCTCAACATTTTGACTGTTTTGCTATCTCCATACATTCGACAAAAAGCACCACCCCAGGTACTCATTGACCAAATGGATAATTGGTGATAGGCATATATAGTAGTACGATGCACTCTACTACTTTTGTTCCCCAAAGTAAAGCAGACGGATACCAGCTAAATCATACAGGATTATGATTTGGTTTCTGGTAATAACTAACTTATGTGTTTGAAACATGAATGCCAAGAAATTCACCTCTGGAGTGAAGCTTGAGAAGTGAATCTTGCCCATAATACAGTGTTATAATCTGAAACCTGATCATAATTCTTTGAAGTGGATGGATGTTTATCTACTTCCATGTACTACCAGTTGCAAAAAAAGTGTAGGCATGTGAAGTGTTTTAGTGGTTTTCAAAGCATTTGAAAGCTGGTAAAGCTCTTACTGTTTTAAAAAAGCCAGACAGAAGTCAGAAGCAAAATGCCACTATTAGACACTTCATTCTGTTGCAATTTTTTAAAAGCTGTTTTACCATCTGGTGCTTCTGTCTGCATTGTCAAAAGTTAGCCACTAGTGTGAGAGAAAATCTTAACTGTGCATAAGGGTGCTGAACAAGCACCCCTAAACATTGTTAAGATCGGGTCTCACATTAGAGACATGCTTTATGAGTTTATCTTTTTGCTGATTTTGGCGCATAATTGGAGTGTACCATGTATGTACTAAGATATAATATTGAGCATGATGCTTGTAGTTTTCATGGAACCAAGGTGTGTAGTGTTAAATTGTTGTATTTTCCAGTTAGCCTTTTCCTTAGTTTGTTCTAGACTTGTAATGCTCTTCCTCTGGGCAGTTTTGTTCTTCACTTTTGTAAGGCTGGCTGTATACCACTGCAGTGCTGTTTCCCCTACTGTAAATGCCAGATCATTTCACAAGCCCCTTGTTTGTTGTGGTCCAGGGCACAGATGCAAAGGTATGCACCTTGTAGGCTTTCATTTTGTCCTCTGAATGCCTTGTTCATTGTATATTTCTGTAAGTAAACAGTGCCACATTGCTATGCATCTTCCTGGGCCTCCTGCATCCCCTCCCGGAGTACATTTCTTCAATATTGCAGTCCGATCTGTGCCTCCAAAATGAATGAGACACAGTGCTGCTGCCGCCATGTTGATTCCAGAGTGGAGTGCACTGAGCATCATTAGACAGTCATGTAACTCTGTTTTTGTGATTAATGTGTCATGTCATTGTACTATGATTATTACATGATGCTGACGACATCCCTGAACTAGACTCCGTGTCATATATAACTGTAAAGTAGTTTTCAGAAGCGTGCAGATGTAATTTCCTATTCATCTTCTGCATGAAACAGGAATTCTTGTCATCTCTAGCTAAACACAAGGAGAAAGTCTACATGAACTGCGCTGTGTGAGAGATATTCTAGTAAATAACTTCATGTTGCAGACAGAAGAGCTTGTGAATTTTGAGACACATGGGGACATCCCTAAAGCCAGAAAATCCACCTTTTCCAAATAGTTAAGAACTTAAATTATTAGTACATATATGACAGAGATGTCTATGGCAATGTTTTAGACAGGGACCCTGAGAGAAAGTGTATAAACATCAGTTCTTGAGCTGTGCGAAGCTTTTGTGGTGTGCTTTTTGAATCATACATTTTAAAGTAATATCAGCTATCTACACATCAGTAAAGGTTTTTGTCACACAGCATTGCTGGCAGTAGCTTACAAATGTCAGTAGTTATTGATATAAATAAGACACTTTTGTTTCTTCCTAGTGCTTTGATGAATAGTTTCTTAGAATCCATTTGACAACACAGAGTACTACTTAAAATAATCCATTATGGTATCATACCATTTTTTGTTATGTTAACTGCAAAAGTGTCAGTGAGATTAAACCAGGAACCCTTTTCTCCTGCTGGAGAAAATTACATTTTATAAAAGTAGCTGTCAGGGTGTTATAAATCTTTAAAACTGACTTTCTGTGTATAAGGCTGTGCTTTCTAAACCACTCATTAGTAAAATATGGAAAAAGAAAGACAGAAATGCATACATATTCCTTTATTCAGCTTTAAAAAGCAAAAGTATAACACTGACATGAGATGGAACCAGTTAGACCCTGGCAGTACAGCGAAATATATGTGCAAAGATATTGGAATGCCTCACTGTAGCAAGGTGTTATTGGAAATAAGATGATTTCTCATTGAAAATACAAGCTGTTTCAACACACTGGCACAGAGGTGCCTGTTTCAGACATACCATTGCCTGTGTTACCATATGTTTTTAACTTTGCTAAGAGTCTTATTTGATCAGACACCGTCACATAGTGTGCTGATATCCCCATTAGAGATTTGTTTATGCAGATTTTTGTATTGTGTGACAATTAATTTTACATTTTCTCAAAGAAACTAACTCTGTATAGCAACATCAGTAAGTTTTTCTGGCATAACCGCTCTCTCTCCCAAAGGCTGTGTCACCTCTGGAACTAATTCTTGATTTTGATAAGGCAAGCCACTTCCCCATTATCTTCAAACCTGACTAACAGAGGGAAAACCACAAATTTCCTCCAGGCCTAGTCCCCTATCCTTTATGAACAGGTGTGGTGGGTAGTTGAGTGAACCAGTGAGACTGCAGTAGCTTGTCTTCAAATGGCATAACTGTTACATTACCTAGTAGCAACCTATGAACCTGTATTGTGGACCTTAGTTAAATTATTTTACTTGTGCGGAGCAGTAATGCAGTCTTTATAGTGTAAGATATAGTAACTTTGTAGAGTATTTTGGCACAGTGGTTGGTACTTATCTGAGAACTGGTTCATAATTCAATAGTTCATAGGTTCCTTTGTAAAGTTTATGAACTGTTGGCCTTAAAGAATATTGCTGTAGCTCTGAGTCATATATGCATATTGTGATTGTTTGAAAGAAATTAATGTACTGACCTGCCCTAACTGTAAGGGTAAGCTGATTCTATAACTTTGGAAAGCATTGCATAAAGGATCTGTCATGCATTTTTCTACCATTAACATTTATTTTTAGTATGAGGATCTGTGATATGGTGTTAGCTCCTCCTTTGGGGCAATTCAGGCATGGGATTTCAAGTAGAAGCAGAAAAAAACTTTCCATTATACACCAAGCAGTTGTAACTTCTTATTTACTTGTGAGAAACTGAATATATCGAGATATCCTTAAGGCTTTCTGAATATTTCATGTTTTCTGAGCCTATAATTTCCTAGTAAAAAATCATACCTGTACAGGTTGTTTCAAGTGGCTTGTTCAAAGGCCATGGAGCACAGAACTGTATTCAGGAATGGATTAGATCAGTGTGGTACAAAATGAGACATCAGTCTTCTTGGGGGTGACAACACATTCATTCATTGTATCATTTATTTATCTTTGTTAACTGGAAAGGTCTGACTGGACATGAAACCTCTTTTTTTGGCACAGGGAGAAAAGTTCCATTTAGTAATATACCAAGGAATCTTGTATATAGTAGGATAGACTAACAAAACTTGGCATTAGGTACAGTTACCATTCATTCTTTGATATCACTTCATCTTCAGGGTTGCAAGAAAGCCAGTCCTTATCCGGGGACTTCATGGATATGGCAATGATAGTAATTGTGGATAAGATACCAGTACATCACATGGTGTGCATTTGTGGATATGTCAAAGATAGTAATTCTGGATAAGACACTGTGATGCCCATGCCCTGGCCCAGCAATCAAGGGAGCCTCAATTCTCACCACTAACACCAGAGTGTTAACTCTCATATGAGAGGAATGGATAACAAATACACACAGTAAAGTGAAATTTCCCTTAAGAGCACACAGAGATCACAGTCAGTTTGGGTCTGGTCACTCCCTTGCTCCCCAGGTCCCCAATAAGACTCCCCACTGGCACAGCTATAGGGTCCAGATCTCAGCCTAGCTGGGCAAGCTAAAATCTCCAGCACCCTCTCTGTCCAACAAGTGCTTCATGTCCCTGCCCAAGTAGCTGACACACACTTTGAGATAGTTTTATAAAGCCACACAGACACTCCAGGGGAAGGCTGGCACAGGTTCTCCAGCTGTGCCCCTTTTGCCTAGACTATATGGTAGTAATTTCTGCCACCACCCAGCTAATATTATCAGCTACCCAAAGGCCCTTAAAAGGGTGTCCAGTTATTACTGTGCAATATTATTATCCAATTGGTAAGTGTGACTAAACAGTTTTAAGGCTTATTAGAGTGACCTGGTACAGGATCCTTATGTACATGCAATGTACTCTTAGAGCTTAACTTACCTCTATGCAAAACATCCACAGTTAAAAGGTTTTAAAATATTTAATAATAAATAATTAAAACCACAAGACAATACTTTCTACTACACAGGGCTAGTCAAAAGATCAGAGATCACACAGAAATACTTAAAATAAATCAGTAGTACAGTTCTGACATCACAGAAAAACACTTTGTCTAATCTTTCTATAGTTTATAGCTATCTCTAAAAGAAAACACAAGTCTAAGATAACTTACATAAGACAACAGGCAGAGTGCTGAGTTGGATAGCCAGAAAAAAATGCTTAATGCCTCCTGGTTCTCACTGTTTAAATTGCTATTGCAGTTCTGATAAACATTACATCTTTTATACTTTCCTGGTGTTCCCAGGCTGACAGAAACTGCATTTACATTATTTTACACTTAGAGCAATAAAGGACATTACATATGTAAATTCTGGTCATTAACTTTTAGCCTTAAAACAACAGGCAAGAAGCCTTCATCTAGCTGGACTGGAGCTGACTTGTAAAACATCAAAGGCAGTGATGAAATAATTTTAATTTCAAAGGACTAACAAAAAATGCTTGACTTAGCTTTCTTTACAGCAGAGGGCAATTTTGCTACATTGTTTTAAGCTCAACATTTCACAGTATTTACAAAGGATAGAATTATGTCCCAAATTGTATTTGACTAGGCTGGCAGCCTTCACCCATCTCTACCGGTCTTCACAGATACCACTACATCACATGATGTGCATTTGTGGATATGGCAACAAAAGTAATTCTGGATAAGATACCACTACACTACATGATGTTCATTTGTGGATATGACAATGAAAGTAATTCTGGATAAGATACCATTACTTCACGTTGTGCTTTTGAGTGCACATGAGCAAGCTGACAGAAACACACACACAGTACATGCCTGTGAGCATTTAGTAGGATTACCAGTTCATCTAAGGCATGTTTCTGAGGTGGCCCAACACGGATTCTGGTAACTGTAGATTTATTAGTTTCACTAGCCTCACATGTAAAGCTATAGGTAATTTATCTCAGACCTCATTTATTTATTTGCCATTTGTTGATCGGGTTAGTCCAACTGAGCCATATGGCCAGTTTTCAGTGGAGACCCGAGGAGAAAAGCTCCAACATACAAAATTAATGTTACATACCAGAATATACATAACCAAAGAATACAAATGTTTGCAATATACTATAGAGAAAAATAAAAATGAAATATAGTAACATAAAGATATACATCCAGTAAAGAAGAACTTAATTGAAAGTAATAGTATAAATAACCAGGAAAAAAGTCATTAGAGCAAAGGTTACACTTCATAAAGTATATTATGCATAACTATAAAATGTTAATGTGAGGATGCAGAAAAAGTATAAATATACCTTTAGCATGGTAGTTTAATAAAAACAACATTTTCCACAGATTGAAAATAGGATATACTGAAAGAGTAGAAAATCTGGACATTGAAAATCTCTTAACCCTGGACCCCCAGTTTGGCTTTGTCAAAGGAAGGCAATGCCTCTTTAATGTCATTCATTTATTTGAAAAAGTAACTGGAACAGTTAATAGTGATTTTACAGCAGATACAGCATATCATTTAGTGGTCTAGGCCTTTGACACCATTCCCTTTGCAGGTGTTATTGACAGACATGTAAACCTGAATCTAAATCCTTTTTTTTTTTTTTTTTTAAGTGGTTAGCTAAATGGTTATATGTCATTACCCATGTGGTTAGAGCCAGTTCTGAAAACAAAAAAGTTATCAGTGGTGTACCACAGGGCTCTCTGTTAGGCCTTCTGTTTTTGGCATCTGTTTCTCAGACCAGCAGGCCAACAATCCTGGGAAATGAACCTGAGAGCCAAATACTATTAGACTGGTATTCTATCTGCTGTAGCACTATGCTGCTTTCTGACTAAAATGCCTTTTAAAATTAGATGGACTGTAGACTCTGCTCTTCTGAGATTGGTAGCTTCACTCTGTTCAAAGTTTAAATTGTTGTGTACCATTTTCCATAGATCTTTAATGATTTTTTTATGATTTGACTATTTTTTTTGTTATAAGAATTTGTATCCTTTTTGCCAAATCTCTTACTGGATAACCATTTGAAATGTTGGGACTTGCTACAGAGAGTCCCAAAATACAGACACTGAATGGCCAAAAGATAGGACTTGCATAATACTAAGTCTGAGATACCATTTCTCAGAATATTCCTTTTTTTCTGAAGTATGGCAATCTGGCAATCTTAGAGTTGGTATATATATGTGTATATATATATATATATATATATATATATATATATATATATATATATATATACGTATGCAAATATTAAAGTTGAGATGACTACTAATTTATCAGGTATACAGTTTTTGAAGACTGCTTTTGACAAGAGTGACATTCCTTAATTACATTACCCAATTTGCTGTCCTCACACTTTCATATTAATGGAAAGTAGTTCAAAAAGAAGAGCCCCAGCAGAGATCCCTGTGGGACACTATTGGCAGCCTTATCGCTAGGGAGACACAGCCCGGCCCCCACCATAATGAAGTTAATTATCCATTCAGCAGGAAATTTGGCTATGCACTGGTTTACCCTAAGGGCTTAGCAGTAGCGGCATTGGATACAATGCTGCTACATGTAGCTGTGGGTGGTGTTTTAACAGAGTGTTTACGTGTTGACTGAGGACCCTTGTTTTGATTTTGCTGTGCAGGACATCTTAGTGTTTTATGAAAGTTATCTGTAAATGCCTCAGCATAATTAGTTTTATGTGTAGAGTCTTTACTCTGTGCAGGAGTAATTTTGGTTGTATGAGAGAGTTTTGCCTCCAGCATTAAAGTGCATTTACACCTCTTTTATACTTTACCTGATTTATTAATAATAAGTGGTTTGTCAGCATACATGAGGCAATTGCTATAATGCCTCAGAGTACCTATCTCAAACAGACTGTTAACAGAGGAAGTCAGGAAGTGTATATCCATGGGTACTGATCTACCTGAATAGGTTATAAGACAGGGAACTCGGTAAGCGGCACTCAGTAATGCGCAGACTAGATGCTCTAGTAGTTTAATACACTTTGTCTAGAGTAGACAGTAAGGATATTTTAAGAGAAGCTTACATTGTGAGAGATCGACATATACACAGATTACAAGGGGGAATTACGCTGCAAGATAGCGGTGACTGTACAGAAAATTGCTAGGCACCACTGCACGGAGAGCAGCAGTTCTAAATAAATACTGTAAAAAAGATCAAAAAGTGCAGATATTCAACACAGAAACACTCAATTAATGCAGCTGTGACAAAAACATTGCAGGAAACAAGTACTGAAATAGTGGATATGGTTATGTAAGTCTTAGCTTTTGTAGAGTTTAGCAGAAGCCAACAACACTCTTCTTCTCAATTAGCATGGTTGCCAAACTCCCAGGTACAGAAATTCAAATTTTTAAACAAGCTAGCCCTCTAGCCAATCAACTAAAGGCCCAATAAGACTTAAAACAGCAATTCTCAGCTCAGAAGTGTGTAGGCTAACCTATTTTGCAATAAGAATGTAGATCACAAACCTTCCTAATGTGAAATAACTGCTTTGGAGCCCAAGTGCTTAAACCAGAACAAAGGCAGTCAGAATAACAGGCACAATAAGCCTTCACCAGCAATTCCCAGCTGAGAAGGGTGGAGGCTTACCCTTTCCTCCCACAAGAGTGTAAAACCACAAACCTTTTTTAATGTAAAATAACTGGCTTGGAATATAAGTGTGTAAACCAAAACTAAGACACTTTTAGAATAACAGACACAATAGTCTTCAACTAGAAATTCCCAACATAGAATGGTGTAAGCTCTCTCTCCTGACACAAGATAGACTGCAAACCTTCCTTATGTTAGATAACTAATTTGGAGCCCAAGTGCTTAAATCAGAACTAAGAGGCTTAGATTAACAGCTACAGGCTACTAACAAGCAATGATAAATGCAACAGAATACTGTAAGAATGTGCAGCCAAAATCTAAGTAAAGTAGGAAGAATCACAAATACAGTAAGTGGGAAGGTAGGAAACATAAGATAATTCAAGTTTAAGAAACTAAACTAATGTCAACCAACAGAGTCCAGGACATTGGGCAGCTGTGGCAAAATGCTGTACTCCATTGCAGTATACAATTATTGTACTTACCTGTTCATGTCATAATAGCACTGTTTTGTCACATTATATTTTATTAATACTTGAAGTGTCCTATATCTTTAAGTGAATTGTTACATTTTTAGAGTTGCACTTTATTAGTTATTGCTTTGTCACAGGTGTGTAATGCTTTTTCAGGAGTTAGGCAACTTGAAATGTTTTATTTTTCCTTTTCTCCAAGTTTCAAGTTTGCATGGCCATTGAATTGATGTTCAGAGATCAGTGGTTTGGGACAAATCTGTCATGTTGATTAGTGGAAGGGGGCACAGCCCCGTCCAGAAATGATGATTCATTACTGTATGTTGATGTCTTTTGTTGTGACATTTTGAATTTGTATGATATCTGGTATGGGCATTTCACTTATTTTGCATCTCAGTTAAGAGATTTCTTCTTTTTCATTATGAGTCTCATCTAATCTCATCTCAGCTGTACTAGTTCACAGTGCATCTGGAGAAAGGTGCTAGATACATTTCATGACTTCCTGGAGTCTGGCCTTAAAAAGGATCTGGTTGAGAAGATGCCTGACTTCCACAATAGGTGCCATATGCTAGGTTGTAATATTGATTGCACAGAGCGATGCTGTCTCTTGGGCTGCAGGTAGGAATGTGTGCCTTTGAAGGATGGTATGAATGATATTATTCCCCCAAAAGGAGGAGCTCAGAGAAGAAATCCTAAATGCTAACTTTGGTGGGATAGTGTCTTTAATCAGCCTGCTCAGGACCTGGGTGGTGATCTCTTAAAGAAGAATAAATGCTCACCTCTATATCGTGATCCTGAATGATCCCCATCTTGCTGTTTTGTCCCCTTTTTCTGTGAGGCCTAGTTAACAACATGAGCAGAAGAGACCTAATCAGTAACTGCTGAGGAGGTTAACTCTTAAACATTACATAGTCTTGCCTCCTCTAATGCTGGTAAAGTTACCCATGTTATTGTCTTCTGTGGTTGATCTGCAGCTTTGCTTCTATGGCCTAGGGATGCACATGAGATGACATTTTCTGACTTCAGGCCAGATTATGTAGTCGTCATGAGGTACCAGTGTGTTATGGACACAGTCACCTTTTATTCTGAAACTCCTAGACCTTACGTTAAAAAACACTGTGCTTGAGGACTTGTTCTTGTGTGCAGAGGTCTTGGAATAGCCCCAGATTCTGCTATACAAAGTGGTTGTTGGCTATAGTGGTTTTCCCAATGTATAAGAAAGGACAAGGGTTTTGATGACAGCCTTTCTTGATCCCATAAGGGTTGGATGAGTTCCATCTTGTTTTGGACATTAACAGCTTCACACACAGCAATCCAATGCATCTAGTTCTGGATGATCAGCCTTCAGGAGATCATGCTATTGTACAAAACAGGGGGCCTAGATGGTGTTGCTTTAAATGGTGGATGCTCTTTGGCACTTAAACCTCTGGGGTCATACAAGAGACTTCTCTGAATAACTCTGAATAGGCATTAGTTTCACTAAGCAAGTATTGCAGTTCAGGCTTTCGACAGTCCTTAGAATATTCACCATGTTGCTAGCTATGGTGACTGAAGCCTTGGAGGAAAAGGATTTTCTGTCATTCAATAACTGGGCAGCTGACTGTCAATGGCCCCATCCACAGAACCTCTAGAGGGCGCTGTCATGAGGATATTCCCACAAATTCAGTCCCTTTATGGTTCACCATTAATTAGAAGTAGTCCAGCAGCTGTCATGAGGATGTTCTCACAATCGGTCCGTTTATGGTCACCATTAATTAGAAGTAGGCCAGCTCAAAGAAAGTCTTTTGCTGCAGCAGAGTGATCTCTCCCCAATGTTTATTGTTCACATCTCTGTATATGGCCCAGGAGGTCATACCTTTGGTCTCCTCAGTGAGGAAACAGCTCAGGACTCTGTTCTACCATCTTGGCTTGATGGTGGCCACAGTCTTCATAGGTGTGTACTAGGCTAATGGCCCTGGAGCCTTTACAAACCTAGCCCATAGGATTACCCTGGGATCCTGCCAACTGACCTTATCATGTAAGCATTTACTGACCTGATGATGAAGAGTTCCTAATGGACAATTAGCTGTCACTGGATTCGGAGCTATCATGGGATTACAGACTGTCTGGTGGTTCTGGGCCTTTGCTTGATGGCCATTGCAGGATAGAATGTTCCAGAAATGTCATGGTGGATCTTTCCTTTCTGCAGCTAAATTCATGAAAGAGCTTGATGATGCATACTTCGTAGGTTAAGGGGGCCAGTTAGGTTCCTATACAGTACAGAGACCCTACCATCTTGAACTCTTAAGCAGTGATTCTAACTGTAAAGTCCTTGAAGGGAACAGCTGCTTCTGGCTCTGTGCTATCTTGTAAGACAAGTCAATTGAGTCATAGCTGAACAAAGAAAGAGGATTCATGGTTATAATCCCCAAGCAAGGAAGAGTGTCTCACTGCCATAGACAGTGGGTCACCTCAAGGAAGTGAATGCATTGTCAGGCCTGAATTCCTCTCATTTAAATCTGGATTTAGAAGTCGTTCCTCACTTTTCTTGAAGTGCAGCATATTAAAAAGTGACCTGATTTCCATCTTAGAAAACACAGTTGTCCTGTCTTTTGCTTAGTTCAGCAAAGTAATGGAAAGGTGACTAAATAATTTCTTTCTCTTTCTCTTTAGGCACAGGAGGTTTCCGTATGCCTTCCCACTGTTCCTACTGATTCAATCCCTCACTACAGAGTTCAGGGAAGAAAGCTCAAACCCATTTCAATTCACTAATGGTGAATGTGAAAGGTGTTATTTCAAACCCTGAGGGCTCCCACGATACTTCTTGCCAAGGATGACTGTGAAGCCATCCACTCAGCAGGCAAATGCCACCAAGTGGAAAATATTCTCAGTTTGGGTAGAGAGGTACTCTGACTGCTTAGTCTATAGGTGGTTAGGCACCTGTTTGATTTGGGCATGTGTGTGCTGTTTCTGCTCATGATTACCTTATGAGAGCAGTACAGTGTACCAGCATTTGGTCAAGCAGTTCCCAGCAGAGCTGCATCCATATTCGATACTGAGGACTGCACTCTCCAAAATGGGTAAATAGGCCTACCTACCTGCCATTTGAGCCTGCTAGCTCATTTGCAGTGAAGATTGTTTCTTGGACAGTTTATTTCTTATTGCCAGCATTTCTATTCAGATCAGAGTTTCAAGCCCTCAATCATAGGAAACCATATCTCAGACAAACCCACACTTACTCATGAAGATGGCTTCAGAGGTTCCCTCTAGTCAAACCCACACTTACTCATGAAGATGGCTTCAGAGGTTCCCTCTAGTCAAACCCACACTTACTCATGAAGATGGCTTGAAGATGGCTTCAGAGGTTCCCTCTAGTCAAACCCACACTTACTCATGAAGATGGCTTCAGAGGTTCCCTCTAGCCTTTCTATCTCCTATTTTTTTGGTGGTAGCAGAAGCAAAGGGAAAGGGGAACAGTTATGCTACAGACACTGAGCAACAGCTCATGTATTACCTGAAGAAGCTGACAGAGTTTAAGAATGTTTAGCAAGACAAACCGTCTATTTACCTGATTAGCTTGATAGAGGGTAAAGCTTGCAGTTACCAAATAAACACTTTCCGAGTGTATTGTTAATTGCATTGCTTTTTGTACATTAAGTACTGTGGACATAGACCACTCCACAAGAAGTGGCAGCCTGCACAGCTAGCTTCAGCAATCTCTCTTTTGCAGACACTTCTGCTGTGGTACAGACTGTTCAAAGCATTTACTGTCTTGACTTCAGCTCAAGTAGCATGGCTACTTTTAGGAAGTTTGTTGTCTGGGACTTGACCATATGAACTGTTATATATACTTGGGATGATGATCTTGTTCTTCCACCTTCGAGTAATGCTTGGAACTTAACCTTGCTATCTATCAAGGATGGCCTTTTTATTTAGCTAAAACAGATACATTCTTAACATGCGAGTTTATTTTTAGGTTCATCATAGACTGTTTGACTAATGGCCACTAGGGCTCTTAGAAGCCTAGCTGTACACCCCAAACATTTTGGGTTCTGAGTATCATGGGTGTCTAAATGGCAGAGGCATGTTAATAGGGAAGTAGCTAAGGATTTGTAGGGGAGGTGTTGGTTAGAATGATACTTTTCTTATTGATGGCCTCTGTCCATAAAAACACGGTGGCCAGACCCAGGGGTAAACGTATGATTTCCCATTAAGTTCTCAAGGTTTCATTTGAATAATGTCAGGAATGTACTCTGCTTTACATTGATTGGATGCCTAGTGTGGGGATTCTTTGAGACATGTATCTGTCTCCCCATCGCATTCTGTTTGCCACACATAAAGTTCAGATACCTGGATCTAGTGTTTCTGGTGCTGTTTGTTTTCCATATGTGTAACAGATCCATCAAGGCTGGGTCTAAGGAAGCCCTGTAAGCCAAGCAAAGATCCTATCTCAGCAGTCTGTAGGAGACTGAATAAAGAGCAAGAGCCTTTAGGCAGTCAGTGTAGGATAGGCTATTCATACCCTGAGTTCTCCTGGTCAGAAACCTTTGTGGGTATTCCAACTGTTGCAAATGATGGTTAGATGCATGCTGACGGGGGAATTGTGTTCAATGATAGATCTATTAAGGGCTGAGTAGAGTGGTGCTATAACCTTCCTGTACCTGGATGCCATCCCCTTATCTATAAGCTGGGTGATACAGAATAATTTTCTTGCTATCTTGTTGGTCAAAGGCCAGATTACTGTCTACATATGTTCCCAAATCCATTACTACTGGGTCGACTCTTAGGAGTGTTTTATCGATAAAGTAATTAACTTGAGTTGACAGTTTCCCAAAGGGGCACACAGAAAAAACTTAAAACCAAAAATCAGTTTTATTTTTGAATCAACCAATTTACAGTTTTGTTAGTGGCATCTTTGTTGTTTTTATTATTTTTACTTTCCCAAAGGGAATTATAATGAATTTTTTGGCGTTGAGTTTTAGTGCATGGCTTTGGCACCAGTTGTTTACTTGTGTATTATTATATTATATTATGCTAGAGTAAGTAACCCTCATAAATGGATTAGGAAAACTCTCTTGTTTTACCCTTGCTGTTATCCACTAGCATCTACTCTTGGAATTGCCTGTAATTCAGGCAGATTTATGTTTTTGTATCTCGTTTTATAACAGCATCGAATTGGTCTCCTTTGATGTTCACAGACCTTCTGTGGTCATTTTTGTTGGAGCTTGATTGTTCAAGGGTATTCTTCGATTGTGTTTATTCACTCTAAATTGTACTAGTGTGTTTTAGGTTAGGGTGACCACATGATTCTTTGTTTGAGTCACCCGAGAGAGAGAGCAAGTAATGGTTTACTTCTGTTTTAAATTTTAATGTATTTTTTCTGAGTTACAAAGACCTCAGAGTGAGAATAGTCGAGGAAGAAGGGGTGGGGAAGGAGCAAAATCCCCAAAAAAGAAAGGTAAGTTTTGACGTGTATTGATTATGGTTTGCACAAAAGTGTTGCTTCTACTAGTGCTGTTGAAGAAATCCTTTATGTACTCAAGGAAATTATTTCATGCTATGTGTAAGAGATGTGTTATGGGCAGTGGAGACTTGAGGAACGTAGTAGACCCTGTCAAATCCACATTATTTGTTTTTCAGGAAGGTACTGCATAGTGACTGGGGAATGACATCATCTGGTAGGCTCTGGGGATGAGTGTGCTTATGTAGCCAGAATATTGCATCATGACATTTCTGTTGGACACACGGATATTGCTAGGTAAAGGATTTTGCTGAGAAAGTAATGCTGAGTCCTGAGTGGTGGTGGTGAAACAACATCCAATTTATTCCCATCAAATAGGGATCTGTAGTAGTTCATCACCTGATACAATAAGAGTGTATATGTCATGGATATTGCATTGTTCCTTAAAAGTTGTGATTTTATTTTTATTTGTGGCAGCCCGTATAACTGCATTAATGTAAGGGATGTCTCCTTTCAGCTGCAGCACTGTGATATGGTTTCACTTATCATGAAGTTTGCACATTTTCTGCAAGTATTTTCTCTCTCTTGTAGATGGGTTTATTTATTGATAATTCATTATATTTATAGATTTCCCTTTCAGGTTTCTGATATAAATAGAAATAAAATGTTACTTCCTTCAACCTAAGACCAAACTGATGTTATAGGTAATGCTGGAAGAATTTCTAGTGTATACTATATGGACTCTAATGAATAGTGCAATTTTTAAAAATTAGATGGAGCAACCTGCAGTGATGTCAGCACATGTGATATGTACACCTTTCTGCAATGCACTGTAAATGCTGTCCATCTCTCTCCTTCTTGAACCGTGGCAATGAGATCTGCACACTCCCCTACAGCTGCCAAATGCATACCCTCTACATAGAGGAAATCTGTCTGGCAGTTACTTACTTTTGTCTTCATGACTGAGTATTCTGGTGCACCTGGACAACAGTGGCAGAGAAGAATGGCTTGACACTACAGCAGTTAGGTGATCCATTTCTTGTAAAAGCATAAAACAGATGATGTATGCATTGGAGGTGGGGCAGGGCAGCATTTCTGAATTTTGGGAGATTTTTGATGCTACCGGGGTAAAGTCCCCATGAAACACACAGGTTCTGTGTGTCTGTTGGAAGGTAGCAAGTGCAAAAGTTTCGTGTAGGACATTCCTTCAATATGCAAATGAGAGCAGTGTAAAGGCTGTGATCGGCTGACAAATTATTCAAATAAGTAAAGGCATTTTCAGTTCTTCTCAAACACATTTTTGAATTAAGTAGTTAAAACAGTTGAAATGACAAACCTATGTTGTAATTGCAGCTGCATGAGTAGTGAAGGCTATTTTTGTTAAACTCATACAGGACTCTGTATTGAAGCGCTGTAAGTCTCTTTTGCACTACAGAGTAACGAGGAAAAATCTCAAATTTATTGTCATCCATTTCTCTTACACTACTTTTATACATGTAAATGCTTGTGTGTCATTCGTGCGAAAGCATGAGTGTGAGATTAATATGAAGTGGTGCTATCTGTGTATCACATCATTAATACAATAGTGTAGTCACGACATCTAGTAAAATGTTTAATGCCATCCTTTTAGGTGTGTAGTGCAACATATCTGTACACATTTATATATTTGTTGACTGGGTTAGTCTGACTGGGCAATAGCCCTTTTTCAGCAGAGACCTGAGGAGAAAAGCACCAATAGAGAAAACAGAACGAAGTTAAATTATATGGTAAAATATACAAATGACCAGATTGCATTTAAACTAAGTATACGTACTACAAAGTTCCAAAATATCATAGAAGGCATACAAATAACATTCAAAAATAAATAAAAAAAAAAAAAAAAAATATATATATATATATATATATACACACAACATAATAAAGTATATATATATATATATATATATATATATATATATACACATCATAATAAAGTATATATATACATACATATATATATATATATATATATATATATATATATATACACATCATAATAAAGTATATATATATATATATATATACATAATAAAGTATATATATACATATATATATATATATATATATATATATATACACACATATATAATATATATATATATATATATATATATATATATATATATATATATATATATATATATATATATATCATAATAAAGTACAGTGAGTTTTGTACATAAAATAATATAGAAAATATGAGAGGACATAGGCTAGTGGAAGCTACAGGAGAAGCAGAAGATTGAGGCATAGAATATATACAGGGGGTTAAACCCCATGTAAAGTGGCCAGACAACAGTTCAGGAAGCTAAAAGTACAAACAGAAAACTGTTAACATAGTATCAGGAAGCACAGAAGCTGTTAGCATAGTATAGAGAAGCTGCAAGAGAGAAGTGGGAGAGATAGGTGGCAAAGCTTAAGGAGGGAAGATATGCTGAGATGGCTCGAAGAGGAAGAAAATTGTAGAATTTATTTATTTTATATTTGATTACCGGGTTGGTCTGACTGGGCAGTCAGGTGCCCATTTTCAGCAGAGACCCGGGGAGAAAAGCTCCACATTCATGACAATCATAAAAATATAAAATACAACAATTCCACATACATGATAAAAATACAAAAGTCAGAGATGAGTACAAATTAATACAGCAAACAAACAATAGAGCAAACAGTAGTATATCATGGCATAGTATGATGAGAAGTTACAGAAGTGTACACTATATAGAGTGTACAGTAGTAAAGCAGAAAATATAATGTATCTGAGCAAGAAGGTGCAGTAATACTATATACAGTTATATACATGCATTTTAAAATACGGTTCATTATGGTAGTTTTTTGTTTGTTTTTTTTTTGCATGTGTTTGACCTTTGAGTAGTTCCAGAGGAAGATTTATCTGAATGGGGGTAGTAGGGCAAGCCACGGTCAGTACAGGTACATTGCCAGATGAGACTGAGGCAGACTTTTAACTGGGTTTTAAAGGTGGCACTGCTGTTTTGCAATCTGATATCTGGTGGAAGAGAATTCCAGATTTTAGCAACTGTATAGGAAGTATAAGGGTTGTCCAGCACTGTTGTCTACACTTAGCTACTTTAAGAAGGGCTTTGTTTGCAGATCTTAGTTGGTGAGGAGAATTGTGAAAGTTGAGTAAGCCTGAGAGATCAGGAATCTTGTTTCGGTGGGAGAAAGGAAATTCACCCCGGGGATTACGTCAGTCGCCCTGCTAGACAGGGGTCCAAGGAAGTAAATAGTGTGGGAAGGAATAGACAGGGAATTGTTATGGCTAGGCTTGTATAGGCCCTAGGGCTGATAGCCTAGGACCAACCTATGAACCTATAATGAGCCATGGTGAGTTGGTTATACTTTAGTACATTGGAGAATTCTAGCCAACCTAATTGCTTTAGTGAGTGACAGTGGTGAGAGCAGAAATTAGAGTTGGTTGCGAATCTAGCTATTTCATTCTAGCACATGGGCAATTTGTGTAGGTCTGTCTTGTTAAGGTTTGTTAATACAGGGGATGCATAGTGCAATGTAGAGAGAAGGTGAGTTCTGGATGTAGTAATTTTGGTGCCTTTGGTTGATAGTTTTTGCAGCGGTGTAGGGTTCCAAGTTTTTTATGGACTTTGGATATGGTTTGTGCTATATGTTTGTCAGACTAGGTTTTGGTAAAGTATTGCACCAAGAAGTTTAGCTTGTGATACTGGGGAGATTTGGGTGTTATTGGTGAGATTTGGGTGTTATTGGCAAAACTGATAGAGAAAAGAGCAGAAGAATCGATAGTTTTGGTTGGTGGAAAAGCATAAGTCGAGTCTTTCTGGGATTAAGTATTAGTTGTGAGTTTTTTAACCAGTTTTTGATATTGGAGAAGGCTTCTTGGGTTTTAATCTGGAGTGTTTGGAGTGTGGGGGCTGAGCAGATCAATGTAGTATCATCTGCATGCGGGACTATTGTAGCTTGTTGGGTGATGGTATGGAAGGGTGTTTGTAAAGATATTAAATAGTAGGGGTCCCAGAGTGGATCCCTGTGGTACACCTACTGTTACTGGAAGAGGGGGGGAGAGGGAATTATGCCACTTAACTGCTTGTTGGTGGTTGGATAGGTAATCTTGAAACCAGAGCAAGGAGGGGTTGTTTAGGTTGAGTTCGGCTAGGATAGTAAGTAGTTTGCTCTGGGATACTATATAGAATGCTTTGGATAGCTTGAGGAAGTGGCAGACACTAGGTTTCCTTGGTTCCTGTATTGACTGACAGTGTTGTTGAAGGGTATGAGTACTGTGGTGGTGCTATTGAATGGGCAAAAGCTGTGTTGGTGAGAAGACTATTTGCAAGTATGTTTTATTAGCTGGATACATTTTTCAAGGATTTTTGATAGGGAGGATAAGATTGCTATGGAGCAGTAGTTGGTAAGTTCAGTTGAGGGACCACCTTTGTGCAAGGGTATTATGTCGGAGATTTTCCAAAGGGCTGGATTTTTATGCTCATTGATAGACTGGTTGATAAGTATCGAGATGGGATAAGCTATAGCACTACAGGTACTCTGCTGGGAGTTTGTCGATTGCCAAGGTGGTGGGTTTTAGTTTAGTGAGGTGCTTGTATATTGTGTTGGTAGGAACTGGTTAGAGAGTGAATGGGGGGGTATGAGTTTGGGTTGCTGATTGGTTGTGGGGGAGTGCAGGTCTGGCTGTTGTTAGTTAGGTTAAGGATGGAAGAAGTGAAGTACTTGTTAAATTGGGTAGCTATCTCTATATTATCTCCTCTGACACTGGAGTGGAGGGGTAGTGGGTTTGCCTGGTTGTAATACTTGGTTGACAGCTGCCCAGACTTTTTGGGGGGTTAGTGGTATGCTTTACTTGTAGCTCTGTGTAGTGATTTTTCTTATCTTGCCTTATCTGTTTTTTTTTTTGCTTTATTACATAGTTCGAGGAAGATCTGCCTGTTGTTATCAGTCTTATTGTGATACCATTGATCCCAAGCCTTATCCCTGAGTTTTAACAGGTTTCTTGTGTTTTATTGAGACATGGGGCTGGGTTGGTTTTCATTTGAATTATCTGTAAGCGGGGGGGCATCTGATTTAATATGTTTAAAGTGGAATTGAAGTAGTCCACTGCCTTGTCTAGTGTGAGGGTTGTTAGGGGAGCCCAGTTGCAATACCTTATTGCATTACTGAAATGCTCAGGTATGAACTTTTTTGAATTATGGATTTCATGTAGGGTGGTGGTTTTGAGGTGTTGTCTTAATATGAATGTGGGTAAATAGTCACCAAGGCCATTTGGTACTGTACCATAATATTGGGCAGTAGATGGGTTGTTTGTAAGGATCCAGTCTAGTATGGATTCCTTGTTTGTATTTTTGTCAATGTGGGTGGGTGTTTGGATAAGTTGAGTATAGGAATACAGGTTGATGTGATTAGTGGGGATAGTTGTGTTGATGGATTTCCAGTCAACGTTAAAGTCCCCTAGGAGGAGTATCTCCTGTGGGAGATTTGGGGATGTCCAGTTTAGTATAGACTTGAGAGTAGGTATGTTGTCACCTTGGGTTTGTAAATACCCACTAGGTTTAGTTGGTTCTGTTGATTGATTTGATTTTTGGTGAATAGGGTTTCTGCATTGTTAAATGTTGAGATTTCTTTATGTATAAGCTCTACCTTGAGGACAGTCTTGTATAGTATGTTGATGCCTCCACCTTTTTTGATAGTTCTGTCAGCCCTGGTTATATTATAACCTGGGGGAAGTATCTCATTGTTCTTAATGTGGGGTTTGAGGCAGGTCTCTGTAATGAGCGTAATGTCTGGGTTGTAAGCAGTGTGTGGCATGTAGTTCCTCAATTTTGTTAAAGATACTTCTAGTGTTCATACTAAGTATAAGTAGGTCACAGGGTTTTTTTTACAGTTAATTACATGTCAGATGTTTGGACTAGTGAGATTGGTAGTATCAGCTGTGGGGCCTGGGTTGGGGTGTATATCACCACAAACTTGGTGCTGTGTTTGTAGGAATAAACATAGAGATTGACTTTTGAGTAGAAGTTTAGTTAACCTGCTAGGTTTGGTGGAAGGTATGGTGGAATTAATATATTTCAGTTTGTATAGCTGAGTGGTAGAGTAGTTCTGTAAGTGGGGTTGGATGTTGGAGAAGGGAGTATCACTATGTGGTTGGAAGGTGGAAGTTAAGGTTGAGCTTGGGTGAAACATTATGTAAGCATTATGGTAGCAGGTAATGGTGTAAAGTGTAACAAGGGTATCTAGTACTTATAGATGAGAGGTAAACATAGTTACTTGAGGGTTTGTGGGCAATGGTTTGGTTGGTGGTGATAGTAAGGAGGTATAGACTTTGGTAGGAGGACTTGGTGGGTGGAGGGTGGGAGCTTGTTAGTGTTTGCAACTGTGTTGTTTTGGGATTGGTTGAGGTGGTGGCTGGTGATTTTTGTGTATATAAATTGGCAGATAGTGGGGGCGGTTGGGAATTCGAGGCAGGGTAGGGAGTAGAGTCTAAGCTTGGGCTGAACGGAGTAGGCAGGCCCAGATCAGTAGTCAGCTGACAATGCCAACATAAACTATCTCTGAAGTGGCCAGGTAAGTGAGCAAGCCTGAACTAGGTGGGAAGATGATCCCAGAACTAACAGGGAAACAATGTGAGTGAGAGACAGTGGAAAGGGGGCAGTGCCATTAAGCAACTAGGATGGACAATAGAACCAAATTAAGGGCAGCTGCAGTGAGAATATTTAAGCTATAATCATTTCTGCCTTAGGTTGGCATGCACCAGTCCTTTAACACAGCAAATTTCAGCCAACTGGCTCTTTGTCAGCTTGCCATACTCCCCTGCTGACATACTTGCCTGCTCTCCCTGACTAAGCTAACAAATAAATAAAACAATTTATGATGTGAAACTCTGAATGTTCATTGCATGGCTGATTGAGAGTAGAAATACCTTCAGTGATCACTGTACACATGCTACAGGAATTCAATATCCACACCATTACAAGCCAATTAATATGTCATGTGGCTAGTCCACCCCTGCCAACCAGGTAAGTATATGCTGTGGCTATCCCACCACTGTCAACCAATTAAATATGTGACACCCCTGCACTGGTCCATTAATCAAGGAGCCTCAATCCTCACCACTGGAAACAGTAGGGGATGTACACACAGGGAGGATGACAAGTACACACACAGTAAAGTGCAGTTTCCCTTAAGAGCACACAGAGATCACAGTCAGTCTGGGGCTAGTTTCTCCCTCTTTTTCCAGATCCCCAATAAGACTCTCCACTGGTACAGCTATGGGGTTGAGATCTCAGCTGAGTGGCCAAGCCAAAACCCCCAGCACCCTCTCTGTCCAACCAGTGCTTCATGCCCCTGCCCAAGTAGCTGACACACACACACACACACACACACACTGAGGTTTGATTTATATAAAAAACCTAGAATGGGGTGGGATACCTTATGTTATGATGATACTTGGTGATATAAAATTAAACCTGGGGTTAGTTACAGATGAAACAGGACAGTTAATGGAATGCTATTTTATAGATTTAACTTTTTCTCAAAAGAAAATAGATTTTAGGTGGGGGGGCACTTACTGTAAAGGGTTATACAGCTGTTGGTCATCAGTACAGTGGTTTGATTAAGGAACTATACAGCAGAATGTACTAACACATTCACTAACATTTGTTTAAGTTAGTGCAGTTAAGGTATTTTACTGTCTAGACACTTGGAATTTAAGCACCTACATTAGTTTTGAGTCTCTTTAGTTATAGGATAGCGTCCATTGGTGCCCATTGCTCGAGTGAGATTTTTGAGGTTTCCACTGCTTGTTATGGTGGGCGGAGACCCGATTTACCTGAAGAAAGGAAGTTATGTTAAGTAGGGTCCTTAGAATTATAGAGGTTTTCCTTCAGGGCTGTTTTAAAGGACTTAGGGTTAGTGGAACATCTGACACTCAAAGGTAGTTTATTCCAGGCATTAGCTACAGAGTAACTGTAAAGGAGTTTGCCGATATTTTTATTAGACTTATAGACTTGCAGTAGCTGCTGTTGAGAGCTACTGTGAGGAAGGTTAGGTGTGTAAGGTTGGATTGGAGTAGAGAGAGAGAGGGGCAGGAGGAGGGTTCATGGAGGATAGTGTGTGCAATGAGAAGCTGCAGAAGTAGAATTCAGTGATGGAATTCCAGCCACTGTAGGCTTTTTACAGCAATGCAGTGGTAGGTACGATAAAGTTAGTTGGAGGCAAATCTTGCAATTTTATTGTAGGCGAGTTCAAGCTTGAACACAAGATTGGATTGGAGATTTGTGATTATCGTGGCTGCATAAAGAAGTGTGGGAAGTAGGAAAGCTTGTGCAAGCGATAGTCTTAAAGCATTCATGAGGAATTTTTTTGTGTGTATAACAGGCCCAGCTTTTGATGCATCTCTTTAATGCAATACTGAGTGCGGAGATCGAACTTTAACCAGTCATCCACACCTTGATGGACCTCCAAATAAGCAGCAGACTGTCACAGGCATAAATCAGGTTTATTGCAGCAGTAAAGGCACTCAAATTAATGTTAGACTTTTAAAATACGTTTTCATCCTCAGCTTCATCAGATACAAAAACCATTTCCAAACCTTAAATACCCCAATTAAATATAAATTCACCAATAAAAGCATTGCATTCCTAACATTACAATTCATAAACTCTACCCACAATGCATTTCACACCTATCACATTAATATCATTTAACCTACACTTTGTAAATCATTTAATACAATTTCATCAAATACAATAATAAATATTGCTTCCTAAATCACTCTTTATTAAAAACTACACCTCTCCTTAATAATAATAAATCGTAAAACTACCTACTATTTAAACATATTGCATTCATAAAATGTTGTGTGTGTCCCCTAATGGCTACTATGTATATTAGTCCCAAAATGAAAAAAAGCCAGCACCCTGGAAAGTCAAACAAATAAGTTTATTTTAACTTCGAAAAACTACCAACTAGACCGGTTTCAGCTCAAGGCTTTCCTCAGTAGTACATTGAAATGATTGGGTAAAAATCTTATATAGCTTCAAGTAATTGAATTCATGACCTCATTTCCTGTAATTAGTAAAACAAGAGAATGTTATGGTGATAAATCACAAAATAGTGCAGTCTTAAACTAATATGCATCTATGCAACAATTATATATGTAAATATTAAATATATATAACATATATATATGACATAAAAAGGCAATACTAACAAATGATGTGGAAAAACACAAGATGAAAACTATAGATGAATGAATGTTTGTACAATAAGAAATGAAATTACTTACTGCAAAATCATAATTTGTCATTTAAGCCTGGGGAAAAAAGTCCCCCTAGTTTAATGATCCACCTTCTCTCTTTTGTGTTAAGAATATCGTGCCACCCTACTTTGAAAGAGCGGTCACCCAGAATTCGATCAATAATTGTAAAAGAAAATCTGGCAGTGGAGTGTTTCATTGTATGTTTGTAAAGTGCATTGGTGATTCTGTGGTTTCTAATGTCCCCCAAATGTTCCGAAATTCTGATGCGGAACTGCCTCGATGTCTGGCCAATATAAAAGGCCTGACATGTGCAGGTAGCTAAATAAACTATCCAGTCTGAGCTGCAATTGCCAAAGAAGTTGATATCAAATACCTGTCCTGTATTTTTACTGGTGAAACTTGTTGTTTTGAAAATGTAGTTACAAAAACTACAATGACGACAAGGAAAAGTACCAATGAGTTTATCTCCAGTGAGTGTCCTTTGTGTGAAATTGTCATGCTTGGTATTTGTTGTTTTTTTGTAATGAGAAAAATGAGAACACAAGGATTTGCCCTTTCTGTAGGAGAAGTAGCAACGTTCTCCTAAATAATTTTCCAAAAGGGGGTGCGAGTTGAGTATGTTCCAGTGGTTATTGACAATATTGATCAGGTTCCTACTGTTTCGGCCATAAGTAGTAACCAATCTACATGCGTTGGAACCATTAGCTTTCTTTCTTTTTTTATATTCCAATAGAGAATATCTAGGTACAGTATCACAAGATTGGACTGCTGAGTGGATTGTTTGTGGTGAATATCCCCTGGACAAGAATCTGTTGGTTAAATCATTTTGATGTTTGGTGAGGTCGTCCTGTGAAGAACATATTCTTTTGATTCTCAAAAATTGGGATTTTGGAATATTTTTAGTAATATGTTTCGGATGAAAGCTATCCGCATGTAAAAGAGTATTGAACTGAGGAAATTTTCTATAAACAGATGTTTGCAGTGTGTTGTCAATTTGTCTTTTCAAATGGACATCCAAAAAATGAATTTCGTTGAGATGATGTTCTTCGGTAAATTCAATACCCCAGATGTTTCCGTTTAAATATTCCAAAAATTCCTGGAGGTATTCATTACCCCCTTTCCAAACCAGCCAACAGTCGTCCAGGTATCTCCTCCATATATCTATTTCAGGTAAATATATATTATGCATTGGATCGTATATGATGGTTTCCTCTATGTATCTCATGAAGAGGTCTGCGTAAATGGGCGCAAAAGAGGCACCCATGGCTGTCCCTTGTAGTTGCCAATAGCAATCCTGTTGAAGATAGAATACGTTTTTGGTCAAAATATGTTCAGCCATACATATTAGAAGTGTGTTCATTCCTGGTGGATATAAGTTGGATTTATTAAGCCAGAATTCCAATGCCATGAGACCTGCCCAATGGGGAATACTGGTGTATAGAGAGGATACATCCAAAGTGCACATAAGCCAGTCCGTGTCCAACTGTGTTTCTGTAACTATCTGCAAGAATTCTGTAGTATCCTGTATTCTTGCACGAATAAATCTCAGTAATGGTTTCAACTTTTCGGTCAGAAAGGCCGAAAGAGGTTCAGTAAGTGAACCGATACCTGATACAATAGGTCTGCCAGGTGGTTGTTGTATGGATTTGTAAATTTTTGGTAAAAGATATAAATATTGTTTCCCAGGATCTTTAACTGTCAGATGTTTTTTTGTTTTCTCTGAGATTATGCCATTCTCAACTGCCTCCTCCAGAAATAGATTAATTTCAGTTTGAAAACCAGGTGTTGGATCAATATCCATCTTCATGTAATGGTGGTGATTAGAGAGTTGTCTATAACCTTCACCAAGATAATAATCATTGTCCATTACAACAACCGCACCCCCTTTGTCTGCTGGAATAATAACAATGTCAGTATTGTTTTTGAGTTGTGTAAGGGCCAACTGTTCTTGTTTTGAAAGGTTGTTGCGCATGATGTCTGTGGAGCTATAGTGAAAATGTAAATCTTTGATAACAGCCTGTTGAAAAACAGAAACATGTTTATCCATGGGAGGTGTGAAAGAGGACTTGTGAAATGTAAAGTCAGTTGATCTTTGAGTGTCATTGTTTGAATCCTGTTGTTGGAAAAATATTTTGAGGTTAATCTTTCTGCAAAATTCTAAAATGTCAGATACCAAAGTGCTTTCATCATTAAAGAAACCAGGAATAAAACCGAGTCCTTTATTCAATAATGCATGTTGTTCGTCAGTTAAAACATGTTGTGAGATGTTAAGTACATTAGTATAATGTTCATTTACTTTATCACTGACATGAAAAGTTCTTCTAAGCTTGTGACCCCTGTGTTTCCTTCCTGCTCTATGTTTCTTACCCCTAAAGGGTGTTGCGATGTTCTACCCCTTTTGGCATTTGGAGAGTCCTCAATAATGGATATATCTGTATCTGTAGTAGAGGATTCCTCCCCAGATGTAATATAACCTGTACCTGACTTTTTAAGGATAGACCTTGGTCTTTTTTTCCAATTAAAAGGCACATTCTTGGTGCCTTGAGCAAACCTGACACCCTTCTGTGATTCAAACTGTCTGCCCTTTTGGTAATCTTTTTATCATGGGCAAATTTATGCAATTTCTTACTCTTAAGAGTGTTCTCCAAAGTAGAAGCCTCCTTGGCTAGTTTATTCAAACAATCCTGAAAATTAGTAGTCTCCTCATACTGTTTAAGTGTATGACAAGTTTTTTCAACTTCCTCTATGTTGGCTTTAATGGTTCTCTCATAAAAAGATGATAATATGTTAACCCTGGCCATAGCCGCTTCCTGTTGCGCTATTTGCCACTCTTTAATCAGAATCTCATCTGGAGTAGCCACAAGTGGTTGTATTTTGCATCTCAAACCTCTTGGGGTTATGTTTTGTACTTGGTAGGCTTTAAATAGTTTATGATGCCAAATATTGGTTCTCAATACTTTAATTTGTTTGCCAAGCTTGTGAAAAGAATTTTCGCAACCGTCAACTGGATCAGTTTTATCCAAATTATGGGTATCACTGTTGTCAATACCAATCCCAAAAATTTTTAAATCATCCTTATCGGAGCAAAGACCTAATAATAATTTGTCCAGATCCATGACAATTAGTTGCAGTAGCTTGACCCACAATGGCTAAGAGTCCGAGTGAAAGTTGAAAACAATGGGATTTGTAGGAATAAGCAGGCCAGGGAGGAAGTTCAAAATGGCTAATGACAATTTTGAATCACAAAAGGGTGCAGGCTTGAAAGAAATCTAGTTGCAAGCTTAATGAGAAGTATCTCTGAGATGAGCTTGAAGATTTTAAAAATGTTTTCCAATTTCCTTTTAACAAAAGGGGCAAGAATTCTGTCTAATGTAGACCAAGAGTGTAGCCAAGAATTATATATGAAGGGTTGTATTGCCAATCATTAAGTTGTTTGAAAAAATACAAAAATACAAAATCCCAACCCAAGCCAAAAGGTACACAGACATAAAAAATTTTGGTTGTTGGGTGTGACCTCAGCAATATAATTAGCTTCACTATAAATACAAGTATCAAATATTATTGTGTCATATAAATACAGGAAATACTCTGATCCTTATTTTAGTGAGAAATCAATAGAAAGAAAAAAGGGGGGGGGACCATAGAATAAAGCATTCCTTATATAACAATAAAATACTGAAAAAATATAACAAACTGTGCCTATGACTATTATATCAGGATCCTGTGTGTTGGTTAGAACCCTCCAACAAAGCAAATTACAAAAACAGTAAATGCAATTTCGACCCTGATAAATGTACAACTATGAATAATAAGCATAATGAAAGTTGTCTGATAAAGGCTGAAATTTAAAAGTAAGTAACTGAATTAGTAATCATAATCAAATATGATGTTTTTTGATATAATGTATTATTCTAACCTCCTCAAAAAATCAACCTGGTCTGAAAATACAATATGAATATAAAAAATGACTAAATTCTATAGAGCAATATGAGCTTATAATGTTTGCTAAGATAACTAAAGCAAGGAATTGGTATGAACAGACCTAGATATAAGCATCAAAAGGTTAATGTACAAGAATACCATACACATATCAGAATTGTATCTTTTTTGAAGACATGTGTAATCTGCCAAAAAAATATAGTCATACATGCAAGATCCCATCAATCTAAACTTGTATAAATAGTAATATTGCTAATATTCATAGGTACAACATCAATAAAGAATGTTTGATGATAATGAAAGTCCATGTAATAGATCCACGCGCTTTTATAAGGCCACTGTTGACCATATATAAAAGTGCCGCAAATCTATATTGTCTTCCAACCAACTAGAAAAATGTCCCTTTAAGTATGTCCAACAGATATGGAAAATATAAAGCCTGTGGTATTGATCGCAACTCAAAAATGTAGTTCCGATGTAATTCGTTGTCCTGCAGGAATACATGTAATACCAGAAACACTAGAAACCACACATATTCATTTTTTGGGCCAAGAGTCATAAAGAATCTTTGTAATATAGTGCCTGAAAATCTATTCAAGCAAAATTAGTGACCAAAAAAATCACCAAGATGTGTAGAAAACACGTATAGGCAGTCAATGTAGTATGTCCGTTATCGTTGTTTGAGCTAAAAAGCCCGCCAACACTTATAAATATAGCGCCCAAAAAGAGAAAGATTCTTCGTGTTTTCAAAGATGACACATTGTATAAGAAACACTTCTGTACAATCCATATAGTAAGTCCGTTAAGCCAGGAAAGCCCAAATGTTATACCGCACGATATTATTACTTCGTCAAAACGGACATCCTTGCACTACTATGTATATTGTTTTATTCATCAAAAAGTTTTTTTCATACTGAATTTTAAATATAATAAAATGCACCTATTATAATAAATATCACAAATTTTATAATCTTGCTATTCTCAGCTTTAAAACGGGAGCTATGGATAAAACATCATTTAGTCCAGGGAACCTACTGACTTTAAAAAAAAAAAAAATCTGCCAGTAAAGTTCCCTGTATTCTATTCTGGTCTCCCACATGCCACCCCTCAAATCTCTTGGGATCTCCTCTAATACAAAAAAACTATATTTTCCCATTTTGCATTCTATACTATGTCTATATAGTGCATTAGTAACATTTTTATTATGTATAGCATTCAAATGTTCGTATATTCTTCTTTTCAACTTCCTCTAGGGTTTTCCTACATAGAATGCTTGGTGCTCACACATAGCAAGATATACAACTCCACTGGTCTCACAATTACTATAGCTCCTCGCCATCAAGGTTCTGTTTCCAGAATCTAAGTGAACTGATTCAATCTTTTTAATATAAGGGCATTGTTGTTTTGGAGATCGAACTTTAGTTAGTCATCAATAAGAACACCTAGAAGTTTACTATGAGGTTCAGTGAAGATGGTTGTATTGTTGAAAGGGGAGACAGTAAAGGTGGCTTTCTGATGTTGGAGAGTGTTTGTGATGGGGAAGGAATAGGAAAAGTTGGGTTTTCTTTGAGTTTAGTAGTTGGTTGGAAGTAAGCCATCTTTTGACTGCATGAAGGGACACTTGGATGAGGGTATGGAAGTGAATGATGTCAGAGCAGGAGATGATTGTAGAGTCTTCAGCATATTGGACAATGGTTTAGAGTGGGCAAGAGAAGTGGAGGTCATTGATGAACATGTTAGACAGTAGGGGTCCCAAGATGGAACCTTGGGGTACCCCTGTTTGAACGGGTAGAAAAGGAGAGAAGCTGGATTTCCATTTCACTGCCTGGAATCAATTAGAGAGGTAACTTGAGAACCAGGATAATGTGAAGTTATGTTTAATGAGGTTAGTTTGGATAGAAGTAATCTATGGGATGTGGTAGCAAAGGCTTTAGGAGACTAACTTATTGTTGTCATGAAAATTTGCAGTAGTATCCATGAAGGATGTGAGAGCAGTAGCAGTACTATGTTTTGGCCGGAAACCATGCCTTGTGGGTGTGAGATGATTTTCTTGTAGAACGTGGTCAAGAAGCTGTTTTTGTATGCATTTTTCAAGAATTTTAGACAGAGGAGTTAAAATGACAATTGGCCTGAAGTTAGAGGGGCAGTCGAGCTGCTGCCTTTATGCACAGAGTTTTCCTTAATGGAGCTATTGAGCAATATGGAGATAGGGAAAGCGATAGAGTTGGCAGAAACTTTTAAGAATTCTGGAAGAAAATTGGCAGAAACTGTTAAGAATTCTGGAGGAAGATTGTTAGCTGATGGAGAGCAAGTTTTAAGTTTGCTCTGATGAGCTTTAATATAGGATATGGGGATGGGTTTAATAGTAAAGATAGGGGCTGGAGTAGGTGTAGAGCATGTGAGTTGAGTGATATTGTCATTTTTGGTAAGGTTGCAGATAGGGTCTATGAAGAAGGTATTTAGGAAGGTAGTAGTGTCAGTGGCAGAGCTAGTAGGGCAGGGGTTAGGAGATAATGAACAGATTATTAGCCGAGTGCCAGAATTTTGGGGAGTTAGAGTGGGGGTTGTTGAGTGGTTTATGGAAAAGGTTTTGTTTGTCCAGGGTTACCTTTTTTGGTTAAGTTACGGACCTCTCTATAGGTTTGAAGATCAGTGAGGGATTTTTTTTTTCTTCATTTTTTCCACACACACATACTTATTCATGAGGGTTTGGGTTGCTTGAGTTAGCCAGGGGGCAAAATGTGTTTTTGTTCTTAGTTTCCTTGTGGGAGCCAGGGAGTTGAGTGTGTCTAGAAAGATGTTACTGAATGCCAGGACAGCTTCCTTCAGGGGGAGATTGTGGAGGAAGGACCAGTTAATTGAAGAGAGCTGTTGGTTGAAAGTTGCAGTATTAAAATTGGAGAGGTTACAGCATACTTTGTATTGCTGGGGTTATGTAGTTGAGGAGAGTGTCTATGTAGGTGGGATGATGATCGCTAAGGGTATCATGTAGTGTGGAGGGGTTGTGATATCGATTAATGACCCAGTCTAGAATGGAGCCAGAGTTCATGCATTTGTTTAGGCATGTAGGAGTGAAGATTAATTGGGAGAAACCAAAGAGGTTAATGGAGGTGTTAGGGGAATCGGTGTCAAGGGCATTCCATTTAATGTTAACATCGCCAAAGATAATGGTTTCATAACAGATGGTTTGTGAGATCCAAGAGAGAAAGAGCGCAAAGGTGGGGATATTGTTACCTGGGGGAATGCAAATGGAGGCAACAGATAATTGTTTGTGATTGTTCAATTGCCAGTTGCCTTTGAGAATTTAGGCTGGATGGAAGTCAGAAGTAGTGATTGAAACAGGTTGAAAAGTGAGCCGGCTAGAGTAGAGAATAGCAACACCTCCAGCTTTCTTCTTAAGACGATCATGGCAGAAGGTATTATAACCTGGTGGAAGCATTTCAGTATCTGTTATATGAGGTTTAAGCCAAGTTTCAGAGAGGCAGAGGATGTCAGGGGTGTGTAAGGAGGTCCAGGCATGGAATGAGGAGGTTTTGTTTGTGATACTTTAAATGTTCATAGATACAATAGATGGGCTTTTGGTGGGTGAAGATGTGTGAGTCTGAGGAGAAGAATGAGGGGTAGAGAACTGTGGATGTCAGGGGAGAGAGGAGCTATGATTAGGCCCTGTGTTTGCATGAACATCGCCTGACAGTAATAGATTTAAGATGAGTAGTCTGAGATAAGTAATGTGATTTTGTTGGTTGTAGTTTTTTTATTTCATTTTGAGGGGCAATATAGGCAGGAAGAATATCTTAATTTTGTACATGGTAGTGCTAGCATGTGAACATTGAGATGAGGCTATAGTGAAGGTGTGGGTGGTAGAGAAAGAAGATGGCAGGTAGGTAGAAGTATTTGTAGAGGTTTTGGGTGGAAGGGTGTATTGATAAGAGGTGGCAGTGTGGGCCAGTGAATCTGCGGGCCACTAAATATGTTTAAAGTTAAATTAAATGCAACTTGTGAATCATACATCTGAAGTTATGTTGATAGTTTGTTCAATGAACAGTTTAGAACTAATTTATTAGTACTGAGGCTAATAGCCTTGGAAAATAGCATTATAAAGATGTTTATTTCTTAAAGCATGAATTTATTTATCATACTCTTATATCAGCTGTGGAAAGTGCTGCAATGGCTGAATCCACTTCCTCTCATATTTTTCTGTCTGACTGTTCATTAAAGCATTAAAATAAATCAAAGGCTGTGTATAGATAAGCTGATGAAAGAGTTCATTTGTCTCTGATGACTTAATGATCTTGGCACTGTTAAGCCAGTTGCTATACAAATATCAGGTCTGGGTAAACAAGAATGTATGTCATTTGCAGCATACCTTTCTATCTACCCTGGCATAGTCACAATAACATTTCTAGTGCCTACAGAAAAGGGGGATTATGTTACACTAGGAGAAAGATTCTGATTCAGGTATTTCAGCAGCTAATATCCAAGAACTTGAAGATAAATTATAAAACAATGATGCTTATTTCACAGAAAAGGTACAACTGTGTATATTATGCCAGAGAGGAATTAATGGGAAATATTTTTCCAGCAATTTGCAAAAGCATCTGTACCCTTGATATAATAGACTGGAAACATTTTTCCAACAATGTGCACAAGCATCAGCACCCTTGATGTATCAGACTACTGCCTGGAAAATAGACTGTGCTTTCATATATTTAGAGGACTTCAACTGATATACAAGCAGTCCCCAGTAGGAAACCTTAACATGGACTTTAAAGCTGTGACATCAGCAGAAGCATTGTGCAATGAAGCACCTATTATAATGGAAAACTGAGCAACATATTTGGGGCAAATTATCTAATCACTGCTGGAAATACTCAGGTGGTGTAAGTGTGAAATGCTGCATAGCAAGGCAAAGGAAAGCATGGAACTTGCATAAGATTGTGATGTCCCTGCACTGGCCCAGTAATCAAGGAGCCTCGATCCTTACCACTGGTAACAGTGGGGAATGTACACACTGGGAGGATGACAAGTACAAACACAGAAAAGTGCAATTTCTCTTAAAGGAGAACTGCACCCACAGACTCAAAAAACATGTTTATTTCATCATGGTTTGGTGCTTCCTACATTTTAACACCACTCTTGGACTATATTTAGAGCTTTTTAGATATTTTTATATGCAATTTCTGACTTTGACCACGTGGAGTCTGGCATCTTGAAATAATTCTGATTGTTTAGTCTGCCTCTAAGTATCGCAGAATGCATTGTTTGTCTCCAAAAAATGGCATCATGTCTGCCACTTCCCTAAAGCTCCTGTCAGTGCACTGATTTTACAGGTACTCACTGCTGTGTTATAGTCACCTACTTTTGGTTA
Organism: Protopterus annectens; assembly: GCF_019279795.1. Taxonomy (NCBI): domain Eukaryota; kingdom Metazoa; phylum Chordata; order Ceratodontiformes; family Protopteridae; genus Protopterus; species Protopterus annectens. The sequence continues at coordinate 1,201,894,229 of NC_056727.1, forward strand.
AAATTTCATCCTTTTTTAATGACTACTTCAAACGCAAGCAGTGCAAAAGCTATAGAACAGAATTGAAAAGTGCATTTATTGCTATTTCATCTTAGAAATGCTAACTTGATTTTTTTTCTGAAGGCTGAAATCTAGTTCTTCAAGGTATTTTCCCCTCCCCTTCACACCTACCTTCCCTAGCTGTCAGAGATAAGGGTAATTTGACCCATTATCTGTATGTGATTGACAGCTCACAGGTGACCAGACTAATGTACTATTTTCTTTTCAGCCTTTCCTTCCTTACAGTGGGAGACTTTTTTGTAGCACTCCTCCTGTCAAATTTAGAATGAAGCTCCATAGCACTGGGAATAATCACTGCTTTGCAAAGCATCAAACTCCCACTTATTTTTCCTTCCTGTTTGGTTAAATAGCTAACAAATAATGCACTATAAACACACACACACACTTGCCCCTAGCTTGCATTCACACACACACACACACACACACACACACACACACACACACACACACACACACACACACAAACACTTGCCCCTTGCTTGCATTCACAGACACACACTAGCCCCTTGCTTGCATTCACACACATACACTTGCCCCTTGCTTGAATTCACACACATACACTTGCCCCTTGCTTGCATTCACACACACACACTTACCCCTTGCTTGCATTCACACACACACACACACTTGCCCCTTGCTTGCATTCACACACACACACACACACACACACACACACACACACACACACACACACACATACTTGCCCCATGATTGCATTCCCACACACACACACACACACTTGCCCTTGCTTGCATTCTCACACACACTTGCCCCTTGCTTGCATTCTCACACACACGCACACACACACACACACACACGCACACACACACACACACACACACACACACACACACACACACACACACACACACACACACACACACACACTTGCCCCTTGCTTGCATGGGACATGGGAAACCAGAGGGCAGCATTCACACATACAAACACACATCGATTTGAGAATGAAGGCACCAGTATTAGATGCAAAACAGAACCGATCAGCAGAAGTAACAAATAATCATCAGTATAACCCAGCAACAGCAAACAAACACAAAAGAACTCTGCTAAGCTATAAAAAGTCGGTAGCAACATATAATATTGTAGCAAGTGGTAGGTACCCTCACAAACAGAAAGCATAAACTATATCATTATGCACCAAGAAACTCGGGATCCCTAAATTTCATGGCTAGGAATGCATACAAACAAGGGCTCTTAAGACTTGCCTTACCAATGAAGTACAAAAATGCAGGAGAAGATGCAGGCAATCCAAGCTTTCCAGAAGTCCTTCCAACGAATGCACTCGACAGGATACACTTACAATAAAAAGTATTTCCACATAGCACCAGCTAGTTTTTATTAGGTTAAGAGTGGGCTGGGCAAGGCAGCTCTGACATCACAATGTGGGAGGTCCACTGGCTCTTCTACAGAGCATGCAAATCAGGCAGTTGTTACGTCACTTTGGGGGAGGAAATTTCCCTGTAACTACAGCAAGAGCTCTGGCAGATGTGACATCATCATTTAAGAGCCAGCTAGAGGATTTTCAACTTGGTTTTCAAAGTGAAAGTAAAACAGTACGGAAAGGTAGCAAGCCTAAGAGGTAAAACAGTTGAGTGGATTACTTTTTAAAGCTGTGGTTCTGAATTTTTGAGGCTGTATCATCTAACAGGGACAAAAAGAGACAGCAAATTGAGCAATCTGCTTGAATATCCCATTGCAGTCCTTTAAGAGCACACAGAGATCACAGTCAGTCTGGAGCTGGTTTCTCCCTCTTTCTCCAGATCCCCAATAACACTGCCCACTGGCACAGCTATAGGGTTGAGATCTCAGCTGAGTGGCCAAACCAAGATCTCCAGTACCTTCTGTGTCCAACCAGTGCTTTGTGTCCCTGCCCAAGTAGCTCACACGCACACACACACACACACACACACCTGGGGAAGGCTTGCACAGGTTTACTAGCTATGCCCCTTCTGCCCAGATTATAAGGTAGTTCCAACTGCCACCAGTCAACTCTTATCAGCTACTTTAAGGCCCATTACAAAGGGTGTCCAGTCTTGCTGTGTAATATTACTATTAATCCAAATGGTAGTCTGAACAAGAGCAGGGCTATTTAGGAGTGGCCTGTACAGTGTCACCATATAAATATGCAAGTACCCTAAGAGCTTAAATATCTCTAAACAGACCAGCCACAATTAAAATGTTTAAATATATGTAATAGTAATTAATAAAAGAGCAAGACAATACTTAGTAAGTAACCAGCTATATCAGAGTTCAAAATCACAGGAAATATTTATGACAACATTGCAGGACAGTCTCAAATAAGTAAATAAAACATCTAAGCTACACTTTACTATATTCCTGTCTGAATCTAGAAGAGTTACTTATACCCTAAAAACTTACTTTTACAGCAAGGCAAGTGTAGAGGTGAGTGAATGTTTCCAGCTGATGTTGTTTGGGCAAAGACGAAATGCACTGCCACTCTCTGAGAGTGTTCTTAAATTAATATCAAATATTACTGCTGAGTTAGCTTGGATGACATCACTTTTTTGTCACCTGACTTCAGTTCCCAAGCTAAACCCCCTTTGTCAGAAACTAACATAATTTTAGCATCTCCTGTGAAAAATACATATCTCTCAGATGTTTGCAGATCCTGGAAGTCATAAAACAATAAAAGACTTCCACATCTTAAATGTAGTAATTACTTCTCTTTCAAGACAATATAAAAAAACTTCTAGCTCCTGACATTGTGCTGCTACTTCACTGAAACTGAGAGATTACATTGTTTTTATTACGTGGTTATGAAACAATTTAATTTCACCTATTTTCTCTGAAATTTTTTCAAGTTAACCTCCTATGTTCCAGTTTCCATTAAGCATATACATCTAAACAGTCACAACAGTGTAGGTACATTCCTTTTCTATTCCAATAGGCATGCTGTGGTTACATTTTAGTTCAGTAGTTTACACACGTCTATATAAATCATATCACTATTCACAAATGGCATATAATTATTTACAGAATTCCAAATAGCTGGGCTGGCAGTATTTCCCTTTGTCACAATGATATTACACTTTAATTTGATATGCATTGTGGAATTGCTTTTCTAAATGTGTGAGTAACAAAATGCAATGCTTTGGGCTGTTATTAAAGATGTTTCTTCAGGAAGTTACAATTACATATTAAAAGTCCTGTACAAAAATGAAGTCCTGTCTTACACATGTGCCTCTGATGCTGGCTGCTTATGGTTACCTGAGGAATATTTCACCATCAGTGCTATATCAGACCTGATAGAAGTAGTTTGCAAATAAAGCATCAGTAATGGACTGAAAAATAGAAAAGTAGCTCTTTTGCATGCTTGTTGTAATGCAATTTTCTGAGCATGACCTCTGAACACAGAGTAATATCAAAGACCGTCAGAAGTGTAATTTTATTCAGACACGAAACAGTTACTGCAAAATGGATACGCATTAGACTGATGTGACTAAACCTTACTTTGTATATGCATACCAATGTACGAGCAGTTGCAAAAATGTGCTGCTTGCAGTTTTTCAAAAACTAACCTTGAATTGTTAGTGCTGGCTGTTGGCAGCCATGCTATTCGCTGTCTGTTGCCTCTCTAGGAAGCATAAACCACATAAAAGTGTTGGACTGTGATTGCATTCACGGCAGATTTTCTTGTTATTCAGCAGTAAAATAGCCACCTTTTTGTTGCAGTACGTCAAAAGTGATGAAATTGTCCTGTTTTCTGCATGTATATCTGCTCTGTACATAATATGTTGCATGGCTTAAAAGGGTATTGATTGTAAAGAATACTGTTCTTTCTCCTTTATGGTAAATCATTTAAGTTGAAGACATAAGAATGTTTATGATACTCATTTTCAGCCTTTGGGGATGCATGAAATGGTATGAGGCAACCTCGAAGAAGGGTAAAAAAATTACTCATGTATGAATGTTGCAGTGGCCTTGTTTACAAGATGCTTATTCCTTGTACAAGCTTGACCCTTTGTTTGAAGCCTGGTAGTATCATCAGTAGTACTAAAGCACAAAGGAACAGCTGGATCTTGTAGACATGCCTGTTTTTTCAAAAGGAAGAGAGGAGTTTCATTATATTTTAACAGTGATTTATGTCTTGTCAAAGTATATGTGGACTAAGGCATTAAAATAAATATGGTAAAACTGTAGTGTACACATTCAAACCATTCTTATTGAAGACTGTTGGCATAAAGAATTGCAGACACATGGCTCTAAATTTTTAAATGGATGTTTTCAGTCACTTTTAGGAAGACAAAGCATTCATCATTTTACAGTTAGAAATGGAAGTCAAGGCTTGCTTTGTATAGAGGTTTCAATGTACTTAAAAAATAGCAGTTGTTTGCAGCCTTTAATGTATGCAACTATACAGACTGTTTCCGTTGGTCCAGTTAAAGAAAACTACCAATAACCATATTAACTATAAATAAAAATGCTTAAACAATCAAATCATATTTCTTGGTAGTTTTTTACTGCATTTACTAGTCATAAAAATAAGAAAGAAATGAAACACTGAAGACTGATCTTCCTAGGGGCACATCCCGTACAGCCAGCGTAATTATTCACACTCTGAGGTGGTGCCACCTTGAAGTAAAAAATAAGACCTGTTATATGCACAAATTGCATTTTGCCCAAGTTGTAGCAAACCTGGAATAAGAGGATGGATGGATGGATAGATAGAAAGAAATATGCAGGACGAGGGGAAGGTATTAAGGCCTGCCCCCCTGCTTATCCATAAATCTTGCTTAGAAAATTAAGAAGTAATCAGTTTTAAGTTGCATTTTTATGTACATGAAACAGATAGATTAATGTTCTGCAGAGATGATTTCAGTTCTTCAATCACTATTATGTGTTGGTATGCTGTGCACTGATCAGTTGAAGCATTCCACACTTATAGGTTGTGTGATTGAGACTTACATTCATATATTTCAGTAAGTGAAATGAGAACTTTTACAGAGATTATTCAGCCCTTGACAGGTGTTAGTTCTACTTATTTATTGAGCAGTCAGAGTTGGATCACCTGGTGTCACCACTTACAATTCTTTACCAGTCTGTAAAATTTGGGTATAGGAGTCTCTCTCTCTCTATGTCGCACACACACACAATTTTAAGTAGGTATCTTGTGTATTAAACAAACACTTAACAAGAAGCCATGAACCAAATTTTACAAATAAAATTTTCTTTATTTCAGAATGTGTGCCTGTATGCAAGTACAAGTTGAAAGAAGATGATTGTGAAGAAGTATTTAGTGCTGTTAATGTGCAATAATTAATACAAGTTAGAGGGATGCCACATTTATATGTATGGATGAAACATATGCAAAAAAGAATTCAAGTAAAAATAGATTTAGTAGGATTGTTTGGTTGGAACTCTTAAGTGCAATGGTTGGAGAAATTCCAGGTAGTTAAGAATTGTACATTTATTAGAAACCTGAACATGTATTGGTTGCTATAAGTTTGAGTAATTGTGTAGATATTAAAGCTGAAGGTGGGAAAGCGTTTTTCTTTATAGTGGCCACCAAGGCCTCCTTTGAAATAAATAAAAGGAGTCATTTTTTTAACATACTGTGAAACTGCAAAAACCCTAGCAGCTTAGTTGTGCTGTGGTTAGTCAGCCTGTCAGAAATACAGTACCATCTGACCTAAGGTAATAGCCCTTCACAAAATAAGTTATTTCAAGCATGTAAGTTAAACCACCTAAAGAGCCATCCAAAGCAGTGCTGCTGACATCACCACCACCATCACTGAGGATCTGCAACAGATGCACCTAATTTGGTTTTAAGGCAGGACTGTATCAGCAAAGAATATTTCAGGACATGCATTCATTGTTTGCTTCAACTTTTTTGTTTGTTTGTTTTATCTTGAAGGTTGCCACAGCTGAAATCATCCAATGATGTCTTCTGTGTTATGCCTCTTGCCCTGACATTAATAGGGTACTACCTACCTGTATGGGTTTTCAGCTACTGTGAAGGTCTAAAATTTGGTAATGCACACATACTGTCATTCCACTGTGTGGAAATTAAAGTTAAAGCAGGAACATTATAATCCTTTTCTATAGTAATACAAATAAAATAAGCATAAAACCTCAATGTGACATCATAACTGCTGTAGTACAGCACAGTCAAAACTAAATTGTGGTGGTCTTATATTAATATTCCTGTATATCCTGCTAATGGTTCATGCTGAATGGCCAGAATGCTGCAAAAGTGTATGATGACAACCCTAATTTGCACATTGCTTGTTAGAAACCACAAGAGGGTAAGTACAGAAGGTTTTTTTTTATTTATGACTGACAATATAGCCGTCATATTTAAAGCTTTGCTTGGAATTGTCATACTATTGCTGCAAAAAAGATTTAGAGAGAGCTGTTTAAATTAAATCATCTTATAAACCATTATAATGAATGGTGAAAGACATATTTTAGCAATAATCCATGTCTGGATATGCATAATGCTTGTTTTTTTTCATAAAAGGTATCAAACAAAAAAGCCAGCCATAGATAGACAAGCATTTATTTCCTGCACCCATTTGTGGCTTATTGCTGTTATCCAATGCTGTTATTAAAAATACTTACCTTTTTAAATCAAACATTGTATATTGGTACTTATACAGCTAGGAGGAACAGCTCCTTTTATGCATTTATAGGGCATGATGTATGAATGCTTGCACATTACATTGGATTAAGTGCACTTTTGATTTTTAGCGAGTTAAGAAAGAACATGCATCCTGCTGTTTGTTAGGATGCTTGCAGATTCCTGAGCCATATTTAACATACAATTTTTTACATCTTCTCTTATCATTTTAGTTTATTTCCAAGATGTATGTGTTTTGTGATTGTGGAAGTTTCTCTCTGACTGCCTGTTTGCATGTAATATGTTTTGTTTGTCGGCTTAGTGGACTGGAGAAAACACTTTTAAGTAGCTACAGTGACAGGTATTTGTTTTATTTTTCGTTCGGTGTGTGACCAGCTTTTTCTGTAGAAGTAATGTTTGATTTAGAGAGGGTGTACTGATTGCTCTGTCTAACCAATGTGTGCATTTTAATAAAAATGTTTTTATTGTATATAGTAGTTGGTTTGCTTACAGGAATATCACAGAGATGTAGATATGAAACATTTTTTTTTATTTAAACATGAATAAAAACAGACATTTGGATGTTTGGGAGTTGCAGTGTCTTCATCAAAAGTCTTTATGCTTAAAAGAAAAGTGCAGTTGCATAACAGAATTCCAAGGTGTATTAAAAAAAAAAAACTGAGACTTCCTTTAAAAATGATGTTAGTACACCACAAGTCAGACGAATGTACCAAGACAGAATTAACCCCCCCCCCCTTTCCACCAATTGAGTCTCGTATGGATAAACACGTATGGTAAAATTCATCTTTGTCTGCTGTAAATAAAATTGCACCCTGGAATTTATTATTAACAGTAGTGGAGAAGATTATACTGATCGTGACTATACCGTATTATATCCATTTTGAAGGATCACAAATTTTGTGCGGCCAATATAAATGCTGAAGGCCCTCTAGCAACTTGAGTAGATTCATACATGTGTTACAGAGACATGGTTTCAAAGCAAGTAAAGCACTTCCTCTTTTCCTGGGTTTACTGCCTGTCATGTCTTCAGACTTTCTGGCAACTGTGGGGGAGTGTCAGTATTTGTCAAAGATACCATCATCTTACTACAGATTACTCTAAATGCCAAGTCTGAAGTCCTGTATTTCCAAATTACCTGAAATAAGGTTGTTTACTGCAAATAGCTACCTGTAGAACACCCTCTTTTTTCCACTTCTGAGTATAATAGCTATCTTAACACCTTAACTGAAATCCTTATTATTCAATGTAACACCTTTCTACTAAGGAACATTAACTATCCATCAGTAAACTGACTGACCTACAATGCCAATGATCAGCATGCCCAGTGCTTCCTTTACATTATAAATGCTCACTACATTGTGCAAATAGTTAACCATCTACTAGGTGTCCCTATACCCTTAATTTTGTCCTCACAACTATGGCCACTTCTTGTACTCCTCCATGTGTATCATGTTTCTGTGTCAAATCAGACCATAAATCAGTGACCTTTTCCTTTGAAAGTTGTGGTCTGTCCCTTGCCTATACCTCTAAATTTAGGGACATCTCAAATGCAGACTTCTTCAGTTACATGATGACTTAAATTCTGCTGTAGTATTTCTCTGATGTATTCCATTGCTAAATCAGTTTAGAGCCTATGCTACTGAGTCTTACACTCACCTAAATAGTTGTATTAATAAGGCAGTCCCTGTGCCCACCAGATATAATGAGAAATTTAAAACCAACCCCCCTGTAGTAGAATATTCCTTTAACTAAATGATATAGCAAGAGGAAGAAATTGTTTAATGCTTTTAATGGGTTGTATGCTGTCTACCTTAACACACATTCAAGCAAACTAGTAAATAACTTAAGGGAACCATTAGGAAGCTCAAAACTGAATTTGAACTGAAAATATCCACTAAAACTAAAAAATAACTACAAACCTTTTAACTCCGCAACTGCATCCAAGATCCAGCCAACAGGCAAGGAAGGCTGACAGTCACTTAGGATAAAATATAATCAACTCTTTATTCAGGTTGATTATATTTTATCCTAAGTGACTGTCAGTATTCCTTGCCTGTTGGTTGGATCCGTGGATGCAGTTGTGAAGTTTAATTCTTTTGAGTTTTATTTTCTTGGATCCATTTGTTCAAGCTGTGACCTTATTGGTGTTTTTTGGAATTACAAACCTTTCTTTAACTAAGTCAGGAAGTTAAGAGCTAATACCCAAGAATGTTCAGAGCTTCACAATAATACTGTTCATGCTGACCTAAAGGAAATGGCTAAAATCGTAGCTGACAAATTTAGTGCAAATTATATTTCTCCCACAAGTGTAACTATTCACAGTCCCAGTCACCCCCTTTATTTTCTAAGAAGCAATCCCTGTCAGCCATCACAAAAATTAAATAAACTTTGTCCATGACTTTGAATGGCACACCAGGTTATCAGATTATCAGTACCAAATATGGCCTAGCTGAACCTCTCCTTAACGTCTTTAATCTAATTTCACCACTGGTTACATTCCATCAGTACCAAATATGGCCTAGCTGAGCCACACTTTAACATCTTTTTTCTAATTTCACCACTGGATATATTCCATCAGTACCTGGCTGGGAGATAAAATATGTCCCTCCAGCATGTCCTATTTAAGTTGCAGGCCATACTGAGGTCCCTGGAACTGGTGGCCCTAGTCTCATTTAATTTACGGATACGCAACAAGTTCATTAGGTTTGGGTCTGAGATTGCTCTGTAAGCTAGGCATACATCTCCCCTAAGAAGTCCATATGATACAGAGTAAAGTGACAGGGACTTTAGTTGGTCTGTGTACAGCATGTGCTGGAGTCCCTTGATCATCTTTGTAGAAACCTCTGAGGTTTCTCCAATTGCTGCAGGTGCTTTGCATGTTACATGCCAAACGGGGCGTTATACCCAGTAATGGGATGGATTATTGCTGAGTATAGAGGGGTTATAACCTCTTTTGCTCTTGAGGCGATGCCTTTACTAATCAAGTGTGCTACATAGAAAGTCTTTCTTACTACGGTAGACATATGGTGATCGAACTTAAGGTTGCAGTCAACTTGTGATCCCAGGTCCCTTACCACTTCATGGGTTCGTTAGGGTATTGTTGATTTGATAATGTAAAGGGATATTGTTTCTGCCAAAGGGAATTATGATGCATTTCTTTGCATTCAGTTTGAGACCGTGACTAAAACACCAGTCATTGGTTTGCATAAGACTCTCCTGGCGTATACTGACATAAGTTGGGGATTCAATAATTGCACCCAGTTTACAGTTGTCTGCAAATTGGTCAGCCACAACCCCCTCAGTTTTGACCTGAACTTCTGAGAAGTATATATATCAAACAGTAGGGGGCCCAGCAATGACCCCTGTGGCATTCCGTGGGTAACAGGACAGCCGATTGATGTGGAGTCACCCACTTTGATAGTGTGTTTTCTGGTTTGTGAGCCAGTTGGCAACCCATCTTACAACAAAGGGGTTTACATTCAGTTTGCTACATTTATCGGTAATACCTGAGTGTGGGATTGTGTCAAAAGCCTTTGCCAATTTGAAGTATGCTGTGTGCACAGATTTGCCCTCCTCAGTGGCCCTGGTTACATTTTTGAAAAAATCCACAAGTTTTAACAGGCAGGGTCTGCCCTTGATGAAGCTGATTTCGGTAGGATCCAGGGTTTTGGAGGTCGCCTATGTCTTTATTTATGAGGTCCATATGGGTCTGTAATTTCCCGGGTCTGTTGCTAGGCACCTTTGTGGAGGGGAATAACTGTTGCTGTTCCCATTCAGCAGACTTAAAACCTGTGGTTAGACTATGATTGAAAAGGGTACTTAATGGTGATGCTAGTTCATGTTTTAGCCTGTTTGGAAGACAGCCTGGGATGCTGTCTGATCCCATAGAGGCTGTATTTTATGTCTTGGTTTTGAGGACCTGTTCTTCAGATATATATGGTGGTTGGGAGTCTGAGGCAAGGTTTCTGATAGATCTAGAGAGGATGGGGGTGAAATTTTCACCAAACATATCTGCTAGCAGGTTTGCTATCGCTGTGGGGTCAGTGTGTGTGATACTGTTGGTCACTAGTTCTGCACATCATATCGTAGTTATCAGGACAGACTATCAGGATTCGCTGTCTGTACTCAGTTTCTTATAGATTCCTTCATTGGAATCTGTATCTTTCCTTTTGAATCATGAAAGACCCAACTCTCTTTGATCTCCTGTCTGTTACAGGATAAATTGGTTCTTCTAGTAAATGGTTAAAGTAACTAAATTTTCATCAGGTAAATTTTGTCATGATAAATTCATTTCCCCGTTCATCTCCCCTTGTTTGAATAAGCTTCCACACCAGGTCAAGCAGAGTAGCACCCTGTCCACCATCAAGGTAAACCTAGGTAATTGGATGGACAGCCTCAGCTTCTTCCTGGTTGGTATGTCTTGTACTGCACTAATTTAGGCTGGAGAAAACTTTTCAGTATGGGTTATTGGCTACACTAATTGTTTGCAGGCTCCATTGCTTGGTACTTATGATCCTAAGAACCTATGCTACTGTTGCTGCTGCTAGATTAAGAATAATAAACTGTCCCTTGCCCACTGTTTTATGTAGTTTCAAATGGTGTTGAATGTTCAGCCGATTAGTTAGAGTAATAGTTGTGTAATGTTCAGGGCTGCCACTGTGTGATTGCTTCTATATAGGGGACACTCTTATCCACATTTCTCAGCAGATATTTTTTTTATATTTAATTTATTAGGAAAGGTGTAAAGTGGGGATGAAATGAACTTTAAAATGTGAAGTTCTTGTAATAGAGGGTCATGCTGTCATACCTCTCAACCTCTTAATGGAAGAAATCTCGACAAAGCTTAAAATAATGGGGGCAAAGGCCCAACACTTGTGCTAGATTTTGAATATTGCTCTTAGTAACTTAGAAGGTTGCTAGACTAACAGGAGTCATGTTAGCATGCATTTTCTGAATGATATGAAGTCAGAAACTGAAATGTGTAATTATTTAGTAACTTCAGAAAACTGCAAATTGTATGAGGAACAGGCCAAAAATATGAGGCAAAATCTGGACTGTTGAGAGGTACTGTATGTTGTAGATCTGTGAAGTCAAATGCAGATATCTTATTTTATTAAAAAAACTGATTTTGGGTGGTATGAAAATTAAAGCATAACAGACATGAGTTTTGCTTGATTAACTGTGATGCAGATGAAAATTCTAAACTGAGTGTTATATCTACAACTGTACGTTACAAGTGTAAGAATATCATCAGCAGTGACTGCACGGCATGCTTATCTTTAGCGATAGCAATCACAAAATACCCTGTTTACTATATATCCATGAATCTGCTCAGTGCTAGTGCATCACCTGAAGTAACTCTAACTATTAGGGCTTACACATTGCTTTCCTTCCTTCTGTTAACTCTTCACAAGGAATGCGGACACCATTATTCAGTGGTATATTCTAAATATACATTATGCTTCCCCTCTTCCAGCAGCTACTGTGAATATATTTTTGCATGCAGGCTTTGATAACATGACAGCTAAAGATGCAAAAAAACATTTCTATAGTAAAATAAAAAAATGGCATGTTGTTCACTTGAAATCTGGTGTCCGTTTAGTTTAATAATACATACAGAACCTAATTTAGTACCTCTGCTTTTTCCTGCCTTCTGCTGAACTGACCAGATGACTCCTCTACCTGTACCTGTTCAGCTCCTTCATTCCACGGCAAGACAGCCAGACATCCTTTGGCTAGGTGAGAACCCTAAAGTCCATTTATTCCTTCCATGGTAGCCTGGCTCAGCCATTCATCCCCCAGTGACGAGAGTTGTGTGGTAGGGAGTTGTCCAGGTTGCTAGTCCTGTAGAGTAGTCTACTGCTTCCATTGCGGAGCATTCCACTTCCCCTCTTCTCTAGTGGCAACTGTCTGAGCTCAGCTGTATGCTGATCACCACAGGGGACATGCCTGCACATGCTCAGTTGGCTATGTGCGTATGCATGATGGCAGCTGTTGCTGCATGGATGTAACCCTGTCCAGCTCCAACAAGCACGTGTGCCACTAGCTGAACTTAGGCTGTCTGGGCCATTGTCATGGTTTTATTCCTCAGTGCCACCAGAGCTGGTGACTACCTGCAAGATAACTAATGGGACATAATATAGGCTAATACAAAACTGGAACTGAAAACATTAGCTACACAGTAGAGAATTGTATTTCTGAATTAATAAAAACAAAAGGGGTGGAGAAATAGTCTGCTGTAGCCAATGATTTTAGGCTAACAATAAAAGTATGGGACAATAAGAATGCTTTTATTTTACACAGATAGCAAACTGGCCTTTTGGACTAGGATATACTATGAACAGCTTAAGAAGTTGTGGGCATTTTTGTAAAAAGTTTATTGCAGATTATTATAAACTAACAAATGTAGTATCCTGCCCAGTAACTGATTTCACACACTGCCTCTTGATTGTTAAACAGGAAGTGATGTTAGCTACTACAAACAGAATAGAAATTCTAGTTCTGGTCTTGATTATGTTTCTGAGTTACCCAGATTCACTGATTACTTTTTGAGCATAAGATTGTCATGTTTATATTTTCCTATTAATCAGCATTCCGAACAACAATATTAATATTTCATTAATGATTGGGGGTACTTAGTATTATCGCAACCAGATTTTCACGGTAATAGCACTTGCTTCCCGATCATGACAGATGTTCGTTAATGTTGTTAAAATGTAATATAACATGTTTTCTTTTAACAATACACCTTATTTTCTGGACTGCTATCGACACAATGTGCAAGACATGCTGCTGTTCTTTCTTAATGGTGTTTACTGGCACAATGTTCAATGGGCAGACTTGCAGGAAGCGACATGGGTGCCAGTAGAAAGAACAACAGCATGTCTTGCACGTTGTACTGATAGCAGTCCAGAAAATAAGGTGTATTGTTAAAAGAAAACACTGTATTACATTTTATCAACATTAACGAACATTTGTCATGATTGGGAACCAAGTGCTAAGAGGCATTGTGTTTGATTTCCAAATAAAATCAGGTCAGTCATTTCATATAAGTTGAAATTGGGAAAAAAAGCGCCAAAACATTGCAGCGAGGGTGCCAAATTCAAAAAAGATGCATATATCTCTGATCCAACAGACTTTCCACTATGCTTAAAAAATGCACATGTAAATAACCGCATTCCTCAGAAGCCTGAATACCTGCTGTTACTGGCAAGCTGCTACTGAATGCCTTAACCAATTGTTGCATTCAGCTACGGTGGTAAAGGATGCTACAACAGCCCTGACAATTGAAGCCAAACTGGAAGGAATGTACGTAGAATGGTCTTTATTTCACAGCATGGGCTGACAAAGAACATTCAGTGGGCGGCCTTGCAATGCAGCGACATGATGCTGCCAGTAAAGAGCACGAAGAAACAACAACAGTATGTTGTGTATTTTGTGTTGGTAGCACTCCGTAAGCCAACCTATTTTATTAAAGAAAACACACCGTTTTCCATTTCAGGCACATTAACTTGCACATTCATTGATCGGGAAGCAACCACTGTTTTTGTGAAAATCTGGTTGCAATAATACGTAAATACCTGATTGGGCTATATACAAAGATCAGTGTGCCTTATATTTTCAGATGCAGTGGTATTCATTTTGATGCTTAGAATCTAAAATATATGTGCAGAATGTTTTAATGCTCTGAAAATATTACATCTTGAAATGATACAGTTATTACCATTATTTTCATCCATTATACATCACATGCTTGAGAATGATATTCCTTTTTATTTTTAACATAATGTTAAAATAGGTCACGACCCCTACCCCCAGTTCATGGCAGTGTAGAAGCAGAGGGGATCACATGTTGATATTTTGTCATCTTATTGCACACCTAGTAAAATTAGGGGTAGACAGCAGCCTGACAGACTGCCAGACATAAGCAGTTCTAATAAAGAGAAAGGAACAGCTGTAGAAACCTTTAAAAGGAACTAAAATTCATATTTGGCTGGGAGGACTAAAAGAATCTGTGTGTTATTAGAAGCCAGTTAGCCTTATCAGAAAACCCTAGTTCTTAAGTTAATGAAAGAAGTCAAAGCAGAAGTTGAAAAAGAAGAACTCTTAGTTCAAGATGTGGAATTTTTTTAGAAGATTACAGTCAGTGCAATAATGAGACAAAGATAAATCTGTATTTAATATATTCACTAAGAGAAGAAGGAACTTGAGCAGAGCCCCTTGTTTCCTAGTGTAAAGTCAGAGCATGGGGACTTGTCAGACACAAGGCTCTCAGCAGCGAGTACTTGGAGAAACAGACATTATTGAAGTAAAAGTAAAGTAATTAGAAAAAAATGTGGAAAACATCAGTGATGTGAGTTGCCTTTTCTAGAGTAACAGGAAATATAGATGTAGCACCGAATGCAGAACGCTAATAACCTCTGTATTCAGTTGACCAGGATATTGTTAACATCCTTGGGAATCATCCCAGATATGTTTACAAAATGGGACATAATATTAAAAGTTACCTTGAGAGAGGTTATTTTTATAATGTTCCAAATCTCACACACACTAAAAAATGTGGATGTTGCAAACAATGTCATGTTATTTTTCAGGAAGACAATATTATGCTGGAAAATGTCAACAGGACGATTATTAGGCTTCAACATGGTAATTGTAATTCAGTGATGGTCATTTATTTAGCTAAATGTATGGTTTGTCCAGGATTTTATATTGGAAAGACAGAAAGGAGGTTTAAAGCACGTATTTATGCACATATGTACAGCATCAGAATTAAAGATGATAAGAATGTGCTATATAGCCATATTAAAAAATGGGGTGACAGTCATTATTTTTTTAACACTTGATGTTATTATTTTACACAATATTTACACTCGGAATATATGATTGTTTATTCAACAATTATGAATTTTAGTAAAGTAGTGAAATTTTAATATTTGATGAAGAATTTTTAACATGGTTCCTTTAATTGCAGTGCATCTTTTGGCGCCAAATAGGTTATTTAAATGGCAACAGTTTTATTACTTGTGTTCTGAGGAAGCTCGCATTTTAGCGAGTGAAAGAGCTTAACCATTGTTATGTTATGTCAATAAATTGGTGGATTTTATCTTCTTGTGGATACTTGGTTAGTTTTTGCTGTGATTTCAGTGGAATTGGCGTCCCAAGACACAGAGGTTATTAGCGTTCTGCATTCAGTGCTACATCTATATTTCCTGTGGGTCTACAGAACGCTTTTTGTGTGTATTTTTTATTCAGGTGTTTTTTTCTAGAGTAAGGAATGGGAGAAGAAACATCTTAAATGTGAAGACGCTATACCCTATACTTATTGTCAGTGTACTGACAAAAAGTGTTCCTCACTTGAAAATGTCCAGTGGAAATGCTAAGAAAACACAGTAGGAAGGCAATGCATTAAACTGGACTAGAGAAATAAGTAGAAATGAAGGAGAAAAAGATGAACAGGTTGACCCCATCTAATATTTTCATTTAAAAAATGGTTTGCTTTACAGGATTGGTAAGTCCAAAATCTTTTAGAATGCTTGCAATGAAATTACCATGTAGCCACATTTTGGAAGGATACTTATGCTTGTACAAAACCAAAGTTAGAATTTTAGCTAGATTTCATTGGAGTGATGTATTGAAAGACATTGAGAATTCAAGTGCAGTTTGTCCAGAAAGTCATGAAACTGCACTGCTTCCTGGGTTTAGAAGTCTTTTATACCTATAACTATCGTTGAAGTCCGATTTGAATGGTTAACCAAGCATCTTTTGTAGGCCCATTGGTAAAGTCTAGTAATGGTTATCAATACATTTTAGTTATTACTAACTATGCTACTCAGTTTTGTGTAGTTGTACCCCTGCAAAAGTTAATGCAAAGTCAAAATTCAAGGAGCTACTGTTATTTTTCTCCAGTGTAGGAATACCCAAAGAAATGCTCACAAACTAAGGGCATCCATTTATTTGTAAGGTAATGTGCCAACTGTGCCAGTGTTTTAAAATAAAGTACTTAAGAAATTGTGTATCACCCTCAAACTGAGGAGTTAATGGAACACTTTAAAAGTCTGAAATCTATGCTGAAGAACACTATTGCACAAGAGGGTAAGAATGGGATGAGTTACTTTCCTGTGCCATTTGTGTTGTAAGAGAGGTGTGTAAAGGTTCATCAGCATTTACCAAATTTGAATTAATCTATGAAGAACATCCCTGGGGATCACTAGACATAGCATGAGAAATTTGGGAGGAGGAAGAGTTCCCATTTAGAAAACTGTAATAGCACAGGGCAATAATTAATAAACATATGCAAATGGCAGAGCCATAACTAGGGTGGAGTGAAGAAGTGTCTGCTCCATGCCCAGGCTGTTAGGTGATATGATCTGATGTGCTGATGTGAGGCAACTGTAGTACTAACGTGCATTCAAGATGCGGTGGGTGATACTATGGCATCTTAAATGAAAGTTGATACTGTATTTGCCTTCACATTCAGAAAACTCAGCATGTGAACTTTGGGAAGACTTGAACACTTTTTTTTTTTTTTGATCATCAACTATAGGTTCAGGTGAGCTAGCCGGGGGAACTCTCATAGCTGCAACTTAACTTTGAAAAATGTCACAAGAGATGCAACAATTTGTATATAATAAGAATGTTGATCTCAGAAAGTTTAAAACAAAAAGCAAGTCTTAGTCTCCTCTTCTGAAAATAATTTTAGCAAGATGGCAAGGATTTCTGATGTGGTAGAGAAAATGAGTGATTTAAACTACAAAGTAAGGTATACTGGATAGAAAAGATGAAAACAAGTATGTCACCTAAATGGAATGCTGAAGCGTCTGTATTCAGCCTAGCAGATGAGATGCTCTTCCAACAGTATGATACCAGAGAGTTCTATCCCTGCTCTTCAGACTGACAAAATTTTGTGTAAAGTCCAGAAACAAAAAAGAGAAAGAATTATTACTGAAAAATAGCTTTAATTATTTTTTTATTTTGCTTTTATTTAGCAGGTTTGTTAGATTAGGTTTAGTCAAACATGTTTTCATCAGAGGCCCGGGGAGCAAAAAGTTCCAACATATTACAAACATTTTTAAACATTCAGTAATATATAAAAATATATGTATATGGGAGCGCTACAAAATCTTGAAACCAAAATCTTGAAAGTTCAAAATACTGAAAACTCAAACTACTGAAACTCATAATACCGAAAACACACAGGATACCAACACTTACTATATTCCAACACAAGTGCATACAGAAACAAATAAAAGACAAACCATATTACTGTTCTCCAAGTATAAGCAGGGGGGACAAGCCCTCCTCCACCCCCACACCCCCTGCTACTTAAATATATCAAGTCTGAGATTGTACGTAATGTAGTGAAGTGCAATCTCGGAGTTGATATATTTAAGTAGCAGGGGGTATGGGGGGTGCAGGGATGCTTGCCCCCCTGCTTATAGTAAAAGTGTAATGTGTTTCTGTCTGTACTTGTGGTTTATGTTGTTGTTGTCTTTTGGCTTTTCCCGGTTAGGGGTCACCACAGTGGAACTCCGGTCCGCTAATGATTGGCAGTAGATTTTCACAGTGCCGAGTTGCCAGCTCGACACCCAACCTTCAACGAAGGCACACCCATTCACGCATGTCTTTTGGAACACCACTCGACCCGCAGGGAGGACATGCAGACTCCACACAGAAGGCACTCCCCGGACACAAGCTGAGAATCGAACGGGAGAACTCTTGCTGTGAGGCAACAACTCTACCGCTGCACCACCTCAGTATTTTGAGTTTTCAGTATTTTGAACTTTCAAGATTTTGGGTTACAGGATTTTGTAGCACTCACATATATATATGTGTGTGTCTGTGTGTGTGTGTGTGTGTGTGTGTGTATATATATATATATATATATATATATATATATATATATATATATATATATATATATATAAATGGGTCTACTTCAGTAGGCTGAAATTACACTTAATCAAAACTTACTTTAACAAGATGACATCACCAAAGTTTGAATAAACCGAAACTTCACATTACCATTTTTTTAGAGGGGATGAGGCACTTGGCCAACATTCAACATAAAAGCACACCACAGTATGTCAAACCAACCTAAGTTTCGATTAAGTGTAATAATTTTGGTCTACTAAAATAGACCCATATGTACATGTGTGTGTGTGTATGGGTCTATCTGATTACGCCGAAAGCAGAAAACACTGACAACGAGATAACCGACACCGGAAGATCGACAACAGAGAAGACAGTTGAAAAGCCAGACGCTGAGAACACAGACATGATAAGGTAAGTGTGCGATACAGATGGATGTTAGGGTCAGGGTGCGGGTAAGGTAAGTGTGTGATAGTGAGGGACATTAGGTTGTGGGCCAGGTAAGTGTGCGATAGTGATGGACTTTAGGTTTGGGGCAGATTAAGTGAGTTAGGGTTAGGGTGTGGGTAAGGTAAGTGTGCGATAGTGATGGACTTTAGGGTTAGGGGAAGATTAAGTGAGTTAGGGTGTGGGTAAGGTAAGTGTGTGATAGTGACAGACCTTAGGGTTAGGGTTCAGTTAAGGTTAGTGCATAGATAGTTGTGTATGTAAGGTTTAGTGTAGGTTTGTAAGGTTTTTGGTGTGCTTGGGTTGTGTGTGTGTTTTTCGGATAAGGTCTGTGTTTTGTTGATTGTCGGGATTGTGGTTTGTCGGGCATGTGAAGTTTTGTGATTTTGAACTTTCGTTTTGTGGTGTCTGTTATTTCGTTGTCGGTGTTTTGGAGTGTCAGTGTTATCAGGTAGACCCATATATATATATATATATATATATATATATATATATATATATATATGTGTGTGTGTGTGTGTGTGTGTGTATGTATGTATGTGTGTGTGTGTGTGTGTGTGTGTGTATATATATATATATATATATATATATATATATATATATATATATATATATATATACATACATATATATATATATATATTTACTTTTATTCATCAAATTACTAAAATACTGAATACCAAAATACTGAGACCACAATGTCGAAAGTCCAGTATCATGAAAGTTTACAATCCTGAATGTTAAAACATCGAAATCTCATAACATTGAATTTTACACTACCTAACATCAACACATACTTCAAAGTAAAAGTATCTCCTAAGAACAATATTTCATAACTTAAAATGCTTTGCTTTACAATAATACACTACATCCAATACCGGTCTAAGCAAAAGGGGTGTATCCTCACTAACTGACACACAAAAATCTAAAGCAATTTTTTTTCCTATGCTTTTGCAGGGGCCTATGCCCCCCTGCTCCCCCCACAACCCTGCAAATGAAATATACCAACTCCGAGATGGCTCTGTATTGAGAAAAAGTGTAAACTTCTAATACACAACAAATATTTAACCTGCCATCGGTATGAATATCATGTCACTTTTACCAACTGTTGGAAGGTAGCCGACGTTTAGCCAACACCTCCAATATGCATTCTGACAAATACTACACTACAAAAAAAAAAAACATTTTCTCAAGAAAATATAAACAACTTAAACCATACATATGTAACACTCCAGCGATCACTATACAATGTCTCCTGACAGCTAAGATCTATGTAAAATACCTCTTCACCCATTATACCTACATTACAGTAAACAAATGTTTTAAACTTGTAAGTAGTACCTAAACATAAAATAACAGCTATACCACTCCAAACACATACCAAATAATTACTATCATTTCCTTTATGTTCTTAAACTTACACAAACCTCCACCGAAACCAGGAGCTAGGAACGTACATTATGCAACATTTTTTTACTACTTACCTTTAGCACTAAACCTTAAAGTGACAGAGCAGAATTTCACCATGTTCCCTGCTTGTCAAATAGATAATAGAACTTGTAATTAGAAATTCAAGGAAATGGAGGTGAGGGAAGAAACTAGGGAGGGTAGACAATGCTAATATTGTAATTTAGAGATGGTGTATAAAGCTGCTTCATAGATGATTTTATATATATATGAAGCCACGGTGGTGCAGCGGTAGCGTTGCCGCCTCACAGCAAGAGGTTTTCCCATTTGATTCTCGGCTGGAACACCTTCTGTGTGGAGTCTGCATGTCCTTCCTGTGGTCGAGTGGTGTTCGAAAGACGTGCATGAATGGGCATATCTTCGTTGAAGGTTGGACATTGGGCTGGCGCCTTGGCACCATAAAAATCGACTGCCAATCATTAGCGGACCGGAGTTCTGCTGGGGCGACCCCTAACCGGGAAAAGCCAAAAGAAAAACAACATATATATATATATATATATATATATATATATATATATATAAACAACAAACTTCTGTCTTATAAACTAAATGAAAGACACTCGAAGGCAAAACTGATGCTAAGCGCTTTCATTCTTTAATGATATCTAGAACTTCTTGAGGACTGACAAAATTTAAAAAAATGTCATGTATAAATAAGGTGCACAAAGTAGAGAGAAAGATGTAACCATGACAATAACATATATCTTCTGAGAACACAGTGAGGAAAATATTAACCAATCAGAATTTACACATTTTGTACATCTGTATCTACATTAACAAATATTAGTATAAAGTGGAAGTGGTCAGACTCCCCATCTCAATGCAAATGTAACAGTCAGGTTTTCATTGAATCCAATCAAATTTATCATATTGGAACAGGTTGACCACTTTTTTTGGAGATTGTGAGACTTTGCTTGAACTGAAAGAATTGCGATGGCAGTGCTGACACCCCTCGTGGACTCAATGAAAACCTGAATGTTAAATGTGCATTGAGATGACGAGTCTGACCTCTCCCACTTTATACAAATATTTGTTAATGTATATGCAGCTGTACAAAATGTGTAAATTTTGATTGGTTATTTTTTTCCTCACTGTGTTCTCAGAAGATATATTCATGCCTTGCAAATTGAAGAATGTAAATCAATCCTATATACAGGGGCAGACCATCAGTGGATCCTGGGTACTACAGAACGATTATTCTGACTAGTCTCATAGGCAAAGCCAGAAAAGAATGATCATCAAATGATTAACAGTGATATACGAAACCTTCAGACACTGGACCCAACCTAGTTTGGTTTTGTCAAAGGCAGGTCATGCCTACTGAGCCTGGTGGACTTTGAGAAGGTCAGCAAGGCAGTAGATGTGGGCAAAATAATGCATACTGCCTACTTTAACCTAGCTAAGGCATTTGATTCAGTACCCAACTCTGACATTGTAAACAAACACCTTTAATTAGGTATAAACCCTTATGTAACTTGCTGGATAGCCAACTACCTCACAGACAGGACATAGGAAAATAGGATTGGAGAGACCACCTCCACAAAGAGTTCAGCCTCCAGTGGAGTCTCCCAAGGCTCTATTCTGGGTCTGCTGTCTTTGGCATCTATTTTTTGAAAGCCAAGGCCATTGTCCAGGGCCTCTGTGTTACCAGTTTTCCAGATGATTACAAGCTAGGAATAGTCATAGACCCCTCCCCCCCAAGATACTAGTGTCTTACAGAAAGGTCTGCCACAGATAAATGACTGATATGAAAGCCATAACTTAAAACCTGATGTCAAGAAATGCATTACAGTACATTTTGGGAAGTAAGCCACTCAAGGAAACTACATCATTGATAAAACACCCCTAAAAATAGACACAGTAGTCAGGGGTTTGGGGACTCATATAGACAGTAACTTGGCTTTTGACCAACATGTGTCTGAGGTAGTACAAAATCATTCTATGTCACTTCACTTACAAGTATGAACATGGCATCTAGGTCCAGGGAAATCATTGTGCCACTGTACTCTGCCCCACATCAGACCCATTATTCAGTATAACACCCCTTTCAGTTTCTGCCTGGCCAGGCACATGCAATAGCAGGAACATCCACAGAGGTTCCTCATAAAAAGAATACAGGCCATAAACACAATGTCCTATGAAGATCAACTCAAAGCCCTATCACTATACCTTTCCCTACAGGCTCCTGAGAGGCAGTTTATGTCTGGCATACAGGGCATCTTTGGATCTCACTCTGATGGACCTTTTTTGCATGTCCTCTAAACAAACTCCACCAAAACTCATAGATCTAAGGATCTAAGGCTTGTGACTTAAGTGGGACATGTTGGAGGGACAGGTTTGTATGTCTGAATATCCCCATTTTCTAGAATAAGCTTCCCATATTTCCTTCACCCTATTCAGTTACATCCTGGATCAGGAGATAGGAAATCGGAAATTCACCCCAGGTCTGATACCCATGTCAATGATGAACAGAGACGGACATTAAATCATGCCCTAACTAACATGCACCTTTTGAAATAGCCTCTAAAGCACAAAAACTCATGGAGTACATTTGGGTTGCATAAGTAGGCTTATAAAGGCCCCAGTGTTCGTTTGCCTAGCATCAGCCTGTGAATCCTTTTTAGTTTTATATACTTTGTGCAGGAACTGAGAGCAAGGTACCCCCTCCCCAACAATTTTCTCGGTGTGCAATCTGTCTTCTCAGTTGTGGATTTTACTGAACTTCATTGTTAAGCATAAACAGCATTCACACATAATCTTTAAGGACAGTGACCCTCTTTTCAATAAGCTATTTGTATTTATTTTATCACTAGTTAACATGCTTTGCCATCCATAGCTGCAACTACTCCTTGAAACTATGTATCACTTTACTTGATTCAGCTTTAATTCTGTTGTTTGTTGATGCTCTGACTGGAATTTTGTTGTTATGCTGTTTGACTGGAGAAGATACATTAAAAACACTTTTTTTTTGTTGAGTAATACCTTAACTTCAGAGGTTGTTTATAAAAATGCTTGTTTTTTTCAGTAAACATCTTTATTAAATTATCACGTATGACATAGGCAGTCTTACATTTATATAAATGAAAAACAAACCCCACCACCACCACCACTTAGTTGCAAACTTTATACATCACAGACACCATTGAAACGGCTGTAGTTGCAAATCTCACTCATAATCTATCCAGTCATTGTCAGATAAGCATTATATGGCTTATTCAAGTCCTGCCTCTTAAACCTCATTCCATTCATTCTGCATATATTGTTCCTACAATTCCCATTTTTTTCTATGAAGTTTGCTCCGTCCCTTTTCTGAAGATCCCAATTCCAGTTGTTTTATCTCTGTTGTTATGCCTGCTTTTAGTATAATAGAAAGTTCAGGGGGTGTTGTGCTGATGAAGGTGCTAAAGGCATCTGTCTGCTTTAAATCTGTCTTAAAGTCATTAAGACATGACTGTTGTTTTATGCAAGTATGACATTACTCATTGTCAGCTTTTGTTTCACTGCTTCTATGTGTTGCTAATGGCTTTCTTGATGTTGCTATGCTTTCTGTATTTAACACTGATATTTTTTGTCTTGATATGAGCAGCTGCTTGGAATGAGTCATGCAGTATGAAGCTGCACCCTTTCATTCACAATGCAATGTGGGGTAGATATTGTTTAATATTTGTCAGTCATCATAAATCTTGTAGTTGCTAATTACATAATTAATGTAATAGACTGTGTTTTCAGTAACTGAAGCAATCCGCTTTAGACTTATGGGCATATGATTCCTGCTGGCTGGGTTATTAGGACTGATTTAATTTGCAGCACCAGCATCAGTCCAGAAACCTTAATTTACACTTAATCATTTTCCGATATGAGAGAGAAATGTATTTTTCATGTTGACTTTTTAATTACGTACCCTTTTTGTTACAGTTAATTTTAAGTTCTTTTGTCAGTCTACTTTCATCATAATATACCCTTTGTAATGATGGTGTTTTTAATCAACATTCAATAGCTATCCAAGCCAAGTTTCAAAATGGCCTGTTAATAGCTGCTGTAAAATATAATTGCATTCTAGCTCTGATAATTTTTAAATTTAGTGTATGTCTGGCACACACAAGGAAAACAAAGTGTGTGATTTAGGTGATGCATTAGAGGACTGTTCATTTTGTTTTCTAACTGCTTGCCTCTATAAAAATATACTGTAAGGGAAGACAGCTTTTAATGCATTGTTATAATTACTTCAGGCTAGTATGTCCCATTCCGTTCATTCTTTGTATAAAATGACGATCCAAATGCTTACAAAAAGGGGGATTAAACATTCAGCTGTGAACTTTATGGATTTCATGAAGGTTTTCGGCAAACCAGATGAGTGTAATATCAGATGTTTCGCTATCCACATTAACAACCTGCACCCATCTCAGTTACACATTCTCCTTTAGAGAGGCAAATGCCTGCTGTCAGCTTGGAAGTAACTTGAGTAAGTACTATATGTGGGCTGAGGCTCTGCAGTGTTACAAATATGTGAAAGCAGTAATTTACCAAGTCTATGAATTAGACAGGTACATTGGAAGGAAGCCTTTGTGTTTTCTGGTGTGGCGCAGACTGTATGTTCCATTCAAGATTCCTGGCATGGCACATCAGTATAATAAAGACAAGGCTACAACAGAATACATAGCAGATAATCAAAGAAAGGAATCTTCTATGCAGCAGAAACAGCATAAGTGGAGTGAGACACCAGAAAGGAAGCTGAGATGAGTGCGTTAGTCAAGAAGCACCTATTGGACAAGAGAAGGAAGAATTAAGGAAAACTAATTTACCTGTGGGTGGACACCAGACTATGGAATACTCAGAGTAAATGTGGCCTGTATTTCTGAGTTGAGCAGATGAGGTGCACATCGACTGCAGATTCCCATACACACACACCTAAAACTATAAAGCAGCATGCCCTTGGCAATATGAAAATAAAGTGGAATGCCCTCTTCTAGGTAATGCTTACTCAGAACATCATGTCAGGCTGTTGCCATACATGTGATGAATCTGAGTAAATCCAGGTCTCAAGCAATGAATTTTACTACCAGAATGTACCACGTAGATGAAATAAAATACTGACAGGTCATATTTGGTTGTTTTTAACCCCATGATAATCAGTGGGCTTACTGTAGGGATTGCTTTTTCTGATGCTACCTGGGAGGTTGATTACAGCTTAGTAGTGAGTATAAGCAGTACTGGTCAGCCGTATTAAAGCCAGAAGTACACAAGGTTAAGTGTTAAGGGAAGATTTAAAAGAGCTGCTTGAAAATCCAGACAGCAGTGGAGCTTATAGCAAAGCCAAGGTTAAGCATCTTTGTGTACAGTTAGGAACACACTTGTCTTTCATGCAGTACTCATCCTTTCGGGATTTTTTCCGTAAACTGCCAAAGATGTCATTTTATATAACTATACTTCAATAGCAAGAATTCACGTCACTCCAGAAATAAGCTCCCCATTGCTAAACTGATGCATGCCTGAATCTGAATTATGAAGTAGTGCCATACACTTGACTGTTAGGCGTCATCATAGATGAAAATTTGACATTCGGCATGCACATTCAAACCAATGTTATAAAAAACACACCAAAAACTGGGCTCTTTTTATAGACATAAATACTTCCTCAACTATTCTGCTAAACTGTCTCTTCTCTCTTCCTTTCTTCTCTATCACTTCTTTATGATGCACCTCTCCTGACCAATATTCAGGCCTCTCTAAACACAGACTAGCCTCTTACTACAATAAAATCACAGAATTTGTAACAAATGCTAACTATTCTTCTCACCGCTGCTCTTTACTACTCCTACTAAACTGGCAGGAACTACCACATCACTTGACACTCATTCAGCTAACCACTGTACACACGTTTATTTACAAACCTACTGACTGTCCTTCCTTGTCCTCTCTACTCACACAATATCATCCAAATAGACCTCTCAGATCCCATAACCAACTGTTCCTAAATGTAGCGAGACCTACCCACACAGCTGGACAAATGCGCTACTACTCCACTGTAGCTAAACTATCAGCAGTACCCCTCTCTTTAAGAAGTCAGTGAAACAACATCTTGCCTCACTTTGGCAATGAAACTGCACCAAGGCTTTAGTTCCTATAACCTGAACCTCCTCTTCACCACCTCCTTCCTTCCTTCCCTGTCTCATTTCTTTCTTGCTTTGTATATCCCAACACATGTATGTTGATTGGCTCTCTTCTTGATTCTCTCACACAACACATGTATGTTATCAGCCTTGATTGGCTCTCTTCTTGATTCTCTCACACAACACATGTATGTTATCAGCCTTGATTGGCTCTCTTCTTGATTCTCTCACACAATACTAATATTTATCCATTAATTACTCTTATAAACTGACTGCTTTAAAATATACTGTCTCTAGATTGTACTGGTTTTTTGTAATGAACTACTGTAGGTTTCATGTACTGCACAGTAGTCTGTATTGCTTTTGTATAGATCCACAATTGGTTCTCAGAAGGTACCACATTCTGGTTCTCCACATGTGGTACTTTGTACTATGCTGTACATGTATGTGGTCTGACAGGGTACTACTGTATAGGGTACATTGATCAGATTGTACTATCTTTTAGTACTCCACTGTATGGCACTGTACTGAATATGTACTCTGCTTCATATTTGTAATGTATCCTTATAGTTTATTTGTCACATAATATACTATATATGTACTGTATAATACTTATATTTTGTTTATGGAGCTTTTCTCCCTGGGTCTCCACTTAAAATGGGTTCACCTTGGCCCAGTGGACAAATGTAAATAAATAAATTTGCTCTGAGTCACAATTATATACTTAGCTAATGCATTTTGGGGTGTATGCTTATTGCTTTTCTGATTGTTGTTCTCCTTTTAACATAACCCCCTACCTGCGAAAACATTAGAGCTGTCACCAGAATTTAGACATGGAGAGTAAACATTTATTTTCAGAATGTAATCTCAGGAAAATTGCATTTCAGTTTATCTGATAATGTGTGGGATGAGACAGAGAATCACAGCTAGGTGTTTTGACTGATGCACAATAACATAATGTACAGACGACTGTTACTATAATAAAATCAAAACTAAATACTGCTGTCTGAGCCTTGGTTTCTCTCTCCCACATAGAGGAGGGCCTTGAATAGTTTAAATAAACACGCCTCAGTCTATGTAAGGAAGTCTGAAAGAAATTTTAGGTGCATTACTCTGCATCCACGTTATATTAATAAATACATGTGAAGTACGGTTTCAATGTTTTTTTTGTATTTGTGTTCTTTTGATAACTAGTTAGGTGAATCTCACCAAGGAACTCTTTTGATGCACAGACTGCTTATATATTTAGTGACTGTGCAAAGAATAAATGCAACAGAGAAATACTGTATGACAGGCGAACTTTATTCAAAGTTGTCACTTTTTGTAAGGCACATTTCCTCATACCAAATATAGAATTCCAGTTAAAGTTAATGTTGTGAATAATTGACCAAACAAAACCTACAGTTAAGATCAAACCCTTAGTATATAATGTGTAATAGATCAGAAGGGGACCTAATATGTTAATTAATTGCTGTTTTTTAAATGCTTCCACACTTGTATACCTCAGTCTGTGAATGAAGACCTATACTGCCATAATCGGCTGATCTGAGCTCAGTTATTCCATAGACTTTCTTAATTGAGAAGGCAATGAATTTAGTTAGAACCAAACAATGATGCACCCCGGGCAATGAATTTAGTTAGAACCAAACGACGATGAGCCCCGGACACCAACATTAATGTGTATTTTTGTGAGGCATGCCTTGCAGTTGGCTTAATACAGAATCTTTCCTCCAGTGAAGTGCAGTAGCCAAATGTAGCTTGTAAATGCTGAACCCCGATTTTTATTTATTTTTATATTTATTGATTAGGTTGTTGGCTAGTTCAGATGTTTCATTTGTAGAAAGTCCAAGTACACTCCTCAGGTGGATTGTTATTGGCAGGAAAACGCAATGATTTTGCATTAGTTATAAAGGTAAATTATGTATCCTCACATGTTTGTGTGTGTATACATGTGTATATATATATATATATATATATATATATATATATATATATATACACATATATATATATATATATATATATATATATATATATACACATATATATATATACACATATATATATATATATATATATATATATATATATATATATATATATATATATATATATACACACTGTATTTCTTTGTAAATAAGACCTAACCAGAAAATAAGGCCTAGCATGTTTTTCCAGGGTGGTCATGATATAAGCCCTACAATAAAAATAAGCCCCAGTTAAAATAGTCAACTACACACGATGGACATGTTAAATTATAAAATAATATTATGGATACCCGTTGACTGAGGTTATTGTACTCTGCTTGCCATTTTTTTGGCCATTCGGGCATCCAACTTCTTCTCTTTGCAGAATGTCATAAGATTCTTTCTCTGGGAGTCCTCCACAATTCTTACTGTAACCCTAATCATCACTCGCACTTCATGGTTGAGATCCTTGGCCCATAAACTCTGGCAGGTGTACTTTGGTCAAAGTACAAACAACGCACGTAAAGCGCACGCACTTGATAACAAATGGCTGTGGTTGTGTCTTCTTAACCGTCGCCATTTTGTGTTGCCATTCCAGTCTCATAAGTCTTCAATTAACCCCCCCCTCCCCCAGACAAGATGAGTGCAAAAAGAAAGAGCTATTCCATCGAGTACAAGAAAGGAATCGTGGAGGACTTCCAAGGAAAGAATCTGACGGCTTTCTGCAAAGAGAAGAAGTTAGATCTCCGAATGGTCCGAAAATGACGTGCAGCATACGATAACTTCAGTCAACAGGCCGACGAGGGAAATGCTAGGAAATGCAAGTGTGGATCAGGTTGGCAACCATTATTTCTTGAGCTGGAAGACATCATCTGTGAATGGATTGCTAACAGGAGAGCAAATATCCCCAGAAGAATTCAAAGCATCACAACACTGGCTGAATGGCTTCCTTCAGTGATATGAACTGTGATATGATCTAAGAAGATCAAGAACACTGTTCAAGCTGGAAGATACTGATGTTATTAAACGTGCACTTGCATTCAAGTCCTTTGTTGATTGCATCGACTTTTCTAAATACCAACTCTCCAACATGATTGCTATGGATGAAACCGCAATGTTTATGGGCCAAGGATCTCAAACAACAATTTATCAAAGAGGTGCCTGTTCAATCTACATTCCCTCCACTGATTACGAGAGTGCACGTCTTACCTGTATTTTGACAATTCATCTAGTTGGAAAGAAAATCCCACCTCTAATCATTAGTAAGGGCAAGAAAGATAAGATTAAACATGTTTCAGGCATTTACATTGTTGAAACCGGAAAAGCCTGGTATACACAAGCAGTTATAAGGAAGGGGGTCGATGAAAGGCTACCATTTGTTTTGTGAGGTGGTGAAAGAGGTCTGCTACTCTGGGATTCAGCCAGCACTCACCATGCTAAAGACATGAAGAAATTCCTTGCACAGGGAAGAATAGATCAAATAATGATTCCCACAGGAATGACTGCCTATCTCCAGACTCTTGATATTGCAATAAACAAGCCATTCAAGGATCATTTGTGCATGGAACTCAATGACTACATTGAAAATAGAATGGAGAGAAATCAGTATGGAAACTTTGTGAAGCCTAGCCTGCAAGAGGTCGTGACTTGGGCGAAAAATTCATGGGATAAAATTACTGACAGCTGTGTTGCCAATGCACTACGAGCAGGCTACTTGGACATGCAGTGCATTTAAGGAGAGCTCTGTTGCTAGGCATGACAGATTGGAACCAATGGTTCTACAGGAAATGGTCGCAACATATTTAGGCTGTAATTTGGAGGTTGGAGACTTATGACAATGTTCCAGAAGAAGATGACATGACTGTATTTGAATAACTTTTCCGTTATTGGGCAACATAATGGATTATTTCTTTCAGTTTTATTCCCTTCCTCCAATGCACATGTATTGAGATTTTTCTGCACTTTCTGTTAAGCATGAAGTATTACACTGTGAAAGCCAAGGTGTAGATATTCTGAAGTTGAAATGTTTGTTGCACTGTTTATGTAGAATTCTCACACAACTGTTAACGTATTACTTAGAACTGTTGCCCAATAACAGAAAAGAAGCAAATAAGTGTCAATTTGTGTACATGAATAAATGTCGATTGTTGTACGGGTGGGGGGTAAATAAGGCATCCCCTGATAATAAGCCCTAATGCGTATTTCGGTGGGGAAAAGAGTATTAGACCCAGTCTTATTTTTGGGGAAATATGGTGTATATATATATATATATATATATATATATATATATATATATATATATATGTGTGTGTGTGTGTGTGTGTGTGTGTGCACGTGCATATATACTGAAAGAAAATTACTGACTACAACAGTTATGTTTCTGTTTTATTTTACGTAATATTCTGATTCATGGAGCTTATCAGAAACTGCTTTCAGGACAGTGCAAGGCACCTGTGGGATCATGTTATCTTGCTGCGAAACCACATCATCAGATCTATAAGTGAAGACCACCAAGAAAGGAACAAAGATATGCAGTATTACTAGTAATAATAACAATAATAACCAAATAATCAGTCTAAAACTTTAAAAGTCGACATGTCATGAACCAAAATAAAATACCCTTGATCTACATTAACTCACTCACTCCCATCATCTCCTTTCAAATTTATGTGAATGTTCCCCCTCTTTTCCTTTTTAAATGTAAATATGTACATACATGTTTGTTGAATTCTCAGTTTTTGTTTGCATAGGTTAACCTCTGTGTATTTGTTTTCCATTCCCTCCAGTACCATGATGTGCTTTACTGTAACAGTGATTAACCACAGCAAATCCTAATTAGTTACATTGTCAGAGGTGTGAGACTCACTAATGGCAGACCTGGCACAAAAAAAAAAAAATGTAAATTCACCTTCATATTGGGTAACAGTGAATTTTGAAACTTGCTGTTACACTTTTCAAGTATTATTACAAGAGGGCCTAATTCTGCATCTCCCAGCTGCCCCCTTCTAACATGGGACTTTGTTCCTCATACCAGTGCACAGCACATATGCATGCTAACTCCAAGACAGACTTGATATTTATATTTAGTAGGGATTATGGGGGGGGGGGAGTGGTGCCAAAGGGCTAGGCACCCTGGATAACATTTTTTGTTGTTGTTGCATTTTCATGCACAAAGAAATACCCTTATTGCATGCATCTTGACATGTTGATGTTTGTGTTGTTGTTCATATTTATTAGACACACACACACACATACATATATATATATATATATATATATCTATATATATATATATATATATATATATATATATATATATATATATATATATATGGGTCTATTTCCAAATCTGGTAATTTCAGAACCCCAAAGATGAAAATACCGAGATTACCATCACAAAACTTAAAGTACTGAACCACATACGTTTTCCCAGGGTACCAGTCCCTCCCACCAGACAAAATAAGTCAGATTGCTGATGGTCATCTGCATTAACATCCAGTTTGGTATTGCTCCCTGTGAAATATTTTACCCCCTCTTGATTATCCTGTCTACCTCTCTCTCTCTTTCTTTACTCCTCAATCCTCAGGCCTTCCTCTTAGGCCTCATGATTGCGATAAAGTACCATCATTCTCTTCCTCATTCTAACTATTTTATTTAGTGCCTGCATGGGCATATTACATTATATTGCTATTTGTTTTCCCTTCCATTTGTGTCCTGTCATCTTAGGAATCCAAACTGACTCCTTTTCTGGGGACACTTGGGAGACCCAAACCTGTACTAATTTAGGTGTACCCTCCCTCCACTGCTTCTTTCCCTACTCCTTTTATATAAAAAATATCCCTTTGGGATCTGCTTAGACACTCATCTGTTTTTAAACTTATTTTGTCTAACTTGGACTTAATATTAACTATTCCACATTCATGACTCATCACTTGTTTCTTAAATCTATCAAGTTTTGGTTATTGTACAGATATTTTTTGTTCAAGTCACTTAGTTTGCATTTTAATTTAATATACCATGACCTGCATGTTCCCCACATTAGCCTAAGTAGCTTGTAGTTTCTTTAAAATTACATTGTGTCTGTCCTCTTGGTTTGTCATTTCCCTTCCTTCCTCCTCACCCCCTCCATCATATGACATAAGTAACTAATATTTTTTTCTATAAATTTATTTTTCCCACTTGGCCATTGTAACCTTTAGAGTCTAGTATCTTAAGACCTGCATAGACTATCTCTGTGTTTTGTTCTACCCATGTGTCTCTATACATGTTTCTGTCTCCAGTATTTCCTCGTTTCTTCCTGTCTAGGTTATATAGAAACGCTAGGATCTTGTTAGTGCCACTGGTATTAACTAAAGATCCAACTCACTCTTTGTAATGGTCTTTCAATCCTTTTCCAATCCACTTTTCTTTCCTTCTTGCAACACACCAACAGGTTTCATCACCCGTTCCTTCGCTTGTACACATCAACATTTTTATTCTGCCTTTAAACTCCTTTGAACTACAGTTGTTCTCATACCCCTTGATCACACTTGAGATGTTATTTCTAAGCCTTACCACCAAAATCATTTTTCTTGACATGAACTGCTTTTCTAAGCAGACATCTTCCTTGGCATCTCTATATTCTCCTAACCAGCAATAATGCCTTGCAAAGCTCAGAATTACGGTCTGGATTTTTTGCATCCTGGCCTGTAGATCTGATTCCTCTGGATTGACCCTGGCTACTCATGGATAAATAAATAATGTCAATATAACTCCCATCCCTGACAGACATTATTGTTGTTATAAACTAAGTCATACATGTTACAATACTATAATGTTCATCGTGTTTCACTGTTGCAGTCATGACTGTAGGGTTCTCCCCTGCCGGCAGGCAGTCCTCGGTCGGTCAGAATCCCAAAGTCTGGGTCCGGCGTCAGCTGTTCAGCCATGCTCCCTGACGTCAGAGCGCCAGGAGTACAAAGCTGACAGCCGATGCCATGTTCTCCAGTTTTTTTTGCCGTTCGGTGATAGCAGTTCGCAAGTGCCGGTCGGCTGACTCCTGACAATCTTTTCTGAACAATCTTAAGTCCGAAGACTTTCTTCTCCTACTGAAAGCTAAGTACCCCATTGGGGAAACTTTTTTCTTGCTCCAGTCCGATGTCAGAAAAAGTTCATAATTGTATTTCATGTGGGAAGCAAATACCTCATAAGGATTTTCATTCTTACTGTATTCCTTGCTTAGGTCCTGACCACGACATAGCTAGTTGTCGGTTTTGTGCTAGATTCAATCAACGTACAATTAAACGAAGGCACGATTTTGCATTTCATTACTTCGGTAGGCATTTTAATTACAAAATGTCGTTGGATACGGTTCCGGCTACCGGAGTTCACAAACGACGCAAGGACAAAGACAGGCCTCCGAGGTCCAAATCTGATGATATCGTACAAGCAGAGCCAGCTTCAGGTTCGTCCGTTGTCAGTGAGGCGCTTTTGCAGCCCCTGTCATCGGCCATTTCGGAACCGATGGCCAAAACGGACTCCCACGAGGAGCCAACTAGGCCTTTGAATATTTCTGTTGCAGGACCTTTGGACAATGCTCCTTCGGATGGATCCAGAGCCGCTGTGCAGGTACCGGCTTCCGAAGGGGTTTTCAGGCCTACTCAGCTTCTAATAAAGGCAAAGACAAAGGCAAAGACTCCTTCCAAATCAAAGACTGCAACACAGGCCTCTTCTGATCCGGCTCCCAAGTCACAGAAACAGTTACTTAAGATGGCGGAGGACTTACTTACTATGATTAGGGGTTCACATCCCCCTCCAGATAAAAGGCCAAGGCGGGATGTTTATTATGATTCCTCTGATAAGGCTTCTGTTTCTTCAGTTTCTTCTTCTGACCAGGAATATCCTTTCCCTCCTTATGAGGATTCTGATGCTGAGGAATCCATTCCTTCAGCTTCTCCCCCTGAGGATTTCTCTTTTGGGGAAACTTTGCATGAAATGAGGGAACATTTCCACTGGGAAGGACAGGAGTATTTGGAATCTAAGAAAAGACTAAGGGATTTTCTTTTTCTTCCCCAACATAGACCCCTGGCTATTCCTCCTATTTTGGATATTGTGGATGATGCTTTTTCGGAGGCTAACTTAACCCCTGACTCTTTTCCTCCTGCTCCTGTTAAGCCTGACAGATATTACAGGGTTCCTGCTTCCCACCAGTTTTTATACAAGAACCCTACTGCTGACCCTGAAACCATTTCTCAGGGTCCTAAGGGAGTTAAGGCTGCTTCTGTTAAAAACCCCATTCCCACTGAGAAGGATTCCAGATCTTTAGAAAGATGGGGCAAAAAAGTGTACACTTCTGCTACTTTAACTATTAGGGCTTTAAACTGTCAGTTTCATATGCTGAAATACCAGCAATTTCTCCTGTCTGTTTTAAAACAAAAGCTAACTTCCATTTCTGCCTGTGCAGATGATAAGGAATTACATGACTTAATGCATGCCACTGAACAAGTTGGGAAGCATGGTTTACACTGTGGATTTGATGCCTTGGAGGCTTCTTGTAGAGCTGCTGCCTCTGGCACAATAATTAGGAGGCATGCATGGTTAAAGGAACAAAATTTGCCAGATTAAGTAAAAGCTAAATTATTAGATGCTCCTGTTCAGCATAATGTTTTGTTTGGATCTAAAGCTGAAGAGGTGATTAAAAAGATGGGGGACAAGGCAAAATCCATGCAAACAGTTAAAGATTTCTTTCAAGTACAGCCACCCAGATTTAGCAGGAATTGGCCTACAAAAAATTGGTCCTTTCCCAATTCAGACAGGCCTCAGAGGGGTAGATGCAGATGCTCCCGAGGAAGGCCTCAAACACAAGCCTCTTATAGACCAAGACAGTGGACTGCTTCCACCCCTAGGGGAGGAGAGGACAGGTCACAAGCTCATAGGAAACAGACTCAATGACTCCCTCTATTGGGCTGCAGGAACTTCTTGCCTTGAAGCCCCTCTCAGAGGAAAACTTTCTCTTTTTCACCTAAATTGGACTCATATAACCCAAGACAAGTGGGTTCTGGATGTGGTTTCAAGAGGTTACAAATTCCATTTTCATACCCTACCAAGGCCAAGCGGATGGCCAGATCTTCTAAAACATCAATGGACAGAGGCCTTAAACCAGGTGGAAGCTCTTTTGGCTATGAAAGCCATCGAACTAGTTCCACTTTCAGAGATAGGACAAGGTTTTTACTCAAGGCTCTTTCTAGTCCCCAGGAAGCAAAATTCATGGAGACCCATTCTGGATCTGTCAGTCTTGAACACTTTTCTAGAGATACCAAAATTCAAGATGCTTACTCTACAGCAGCTACTTCCAATGCTGACCAGAAATGCATGGATGGTAACTTTGGATTTAAAGGAGGCATATTTACACATTCCTATCAGGCAGGAACGCAGAAAATACCTCAGGTTCAAGGCCGGATCGAGGCACTTTCAATTCTCTGTGCTGCCCTTTGGATTGTCTACTGCGCC
Organism: Protopterus annectens; assembly: GCF_019279795.1. NCBI lineage: Eukaryota > Metazoa > Chordata > Ceratodontiformes > Protopteridae > Protopterus > Protopterus annectens. Next base: position 1,201,930,258 of record NC_056727.1, read on the forward strand.
CAGGGTCTTCACCAAATGCCTGGCTCCAGTAGTAGCTTATTGCAGACTCAAGGGAATTCAAATTTACCCTTATCTGGACGACTGTCATATTCAGGCAGACAGCAAGGAGGTCTTACTCCAGCAACTACAGTTTGTTCAGAATCTTCTCAAGTTCCTGGGATTCACTGTAAACATAAAAAAGTCAAATTTGACACCCTCACAACAGATAAGTTTTCTGGGCGCTTCTCTAAACACAACAACCCAGATGGCATTTCTGACATACGAAAAACAGTTACAGCTGGTTTCAACTTTCAAAACCTTGGCAACTTTAACTCAGCTATCTGCAAGGAGATTCCTGCAGGCTTTGGGTTACATGGCCTCCTGCATCCTTCTCGTACCATATGCAAGACTACATATGAGGAAAATACAGTGGTACCTAAAAAGTGTATGGTCTCAGCATTGCCACAGTTTAGATATACTGATCTCCGTCCTGCCTTGTCTTCAAAAGGAATTCCTTTGCTGGTCCAAGGCATGTACTCTAAACAAAGGAAAACCCTTCTGTCTGCCTCCTGCCATTCAGATACTAACCACGGATGCCTCAGATTATGCATGGGGAGCCCATTTTCAGGGCAACTGTCTGCAGGGCCTTTGGACAAAGGATCAGAAGCACCTGCATATCAATTTAAAGGAAATGTTAGCCATTCAGAAAGCTCTATTGGCCTTCAGGAATCTTCTACAACTAGGACAACTACTGATACGGACAGACAACACCACAGTTATGTGGTACATAAACAAGCAAGGGGGATCTTATTCCTACCCCCTTTGCAGACAAGCCATGGATCTATGGAACACAGCTCTAGCTTGCAATCTGGACCTTCAAGCTCAGTTTCTACCAGGGAAGCAAAACTTCCTGGCAGACAGTCTGAGCAGAAACCTTTTGGACCCACACGAGTGGATGCTGGACACCGAAATATTCAGGATGATAACAGCAGTCTGGGGATGTCCTCACATAGACCTCTTTGCATCCCACCTCAATCATCAACTACAGATTTTTTGCACCAGGACTTTCCACGAACAAGCTTGGAAAGTGGATGCACTATCATTCAGTTGGAGAAACCTCTCGGGATATGCCTTTCCACCTCTTCCTCTACTTCCACAGGTATTATTAAAGATCAAACAGGACAAGCCCAAGATGATAATCTTGATGGCCCCAAATTGGCCTCGACAGTTTTGGTACCCAACTCTGAAAAACCTATGTCTGTAGCCCCCTTGGGTTTTACCACAGACTCCGAACCTTCTGTCCCAACACCAGGGTCAGGTTCTACACTCCCATGTCAGAACTCTCAGCCTGGCGGCCTGGTTAATCCAGGGTCTTTGATTCATTTTCTCCTACCCAAGCAGGTTATGGATGTCATTTTAGAAGCCAAATGTCCTAGCACTAGAATATCTTATGCAGGAAAATGGAAAAGATTTTGTTCCTGGATGCAGGCTCAGGATTCTGATCCTCTTCTTCCTAACATTCCTTTGATTTTACTTTACCTGACAGATCTCTTACATAAGGGTCTCTCTTTCTCTTCCATTAAGATACATGCCTCTGCTATTTCCGCTCATTACAATACAGACCCTCCAATCTTTTCCCACCAGCTCATGAGACAGTTTCTCAGAGGAGCTAAGAACTTAAGACCTCCTAGATCTCCTCCCATTCCTGCTTGGGATCTCAACTATGTTTTGGAAAAGCTCACCTTACCTCCTTTTGAGCCTGCTGCCTCTTCTGACATCAAGTTTTTATCTTGGAAAACAGCCATCCTGTTAGCTCTGACCTCTGCCAGGAGAGTTTCAGAGTTGCAAGCTCTCATGGCTGTGGAACCTTATATTATTTTTCATCAAGACAGGGTGTCTTTAAGGACTAATCCTACTTTCATGCCTAAGGTGGTTTCCAAAGTGGCTTTAAATCAAACTATTCACTTGCCAACTTTTTCCCCACTCCTCAAAATAAAGGGGAAAGGATCTTACATTCCTTGGATGTACACAGACAACTACGTTTTTACCTGGACAGAACCAAGGACATCAGAAAATCAGAGCAATTGTTTGTTTCTTATGCTTCAAGTTCCCAAGGTAAAGCCATTTCAAAACAGACTATTTCTAAATGGATTACTCATGGAATCAGGTTGTTATTCACACCATGGAAAGCAAATCCCAGGGAGTATACAGACTCATTCCACCAGAGCTGCTGCCACTTCAGCTGCCTTCCTCAGGGGAGTTCCTACCAAAGACATTTTGGAAGCTGCAACTTGGAGTTCAGTGCATACTTTTTCAAAGCACTACAATCTACCTCTCTACTCTAAGTCTAGGGCAGGCTTTGCTTCTGCAGTCTTGCAGGGCCTTTTAGCCGCCCCTTCTACTTTATGACCACCTTCCTTTCATTATGACCACATTCCTTTCATTCTGCTTTGGGATTCAACCCTACAGTGAAGACTGCAACAGTGAAACACGATGAACGTAGTACAGTTGTGTACACCTACCATAAATGTAGATGTTCGAGTGTCTTCACTGTTGCAGTCTGGGTTTCCCTCCCTCCTGTCCCCTCTTATTTTTACTTTTGTGTGGTTCCTTTTTTCACCATTCTTCTGAGGTGTATTTGCAAAGGATATGGGACCTTACTCATTTTGGGACTCCTGACATCTGGGGCAAGAAAAACTGGAGAACATGGCGTCGGCTGTCAGCTTTGTACTCCTGATGCTCTGACGTCAGGGAGCATGGCTGAACAGCCGACGCCGGACCCAGACTTTGGGATTCTGACCGACTGAGGACTGCCTGCCGGCAGGGGAGAACCCTACAGTCATGACTGCAACAGTGAAGACACTCGAACATCTACATTTATGGTAAGTGTACACAACTGTACCTTCTAAGTAAGGGGGGGGGGGGCTTGCTTACTAAATGAAGCAGAGTGAGAGAAATAGGTCAGAAAACCTATAAGGTGTAGAGAGTAACAGGACACAATATGTTACAACTAAGAATGAGAAAAGCCAGAAGAGGAACATTTGCACAAAAACAAAAGCCAAGAGGAACATCTAGTTAAGCTTGGTAAAGATATCAGATAAAAGTAATGTGACAGTTTTTATAGTTGTGTAAACTTAAGTCAGATACGAAAAGAGAAGTGCCAATTAAACAGCGTAATAAGAACCCTCAGATCAATTCTATTAAGACTAATATATTCAGAAAACATTTTGTCAGTGTATTTAATAAAAAATAGTACAGTTAAACTTGGTCAGTGTACTTATAACAAGAGAGTGAAAAATTTGTCATATGAAATTAAGAAGAAAATGAATAAACTGAAAGTGCTGTGTTCTCTTGGACTACATAAAATCAATCAAACTAGTAAACTTGGTGACATAAGAGTTACTGGAGTCATTGCACGGGGTATTGTCAGTGATGAAGTGTGCAGTGTTCATGATCTAGAAATAGTTACATATATTTTATTCAGGATATTGTCAGTGATGAAGTGCAGTGTTCATAATCTAGAAATAGTACATATACATTGTTCAGGATATTGTCATTGATGAAATGCAGTGTTCATAATCTAGAAATAGTTACATATACATTTTCAGAATATTAGGGCCGCAGTGGTGCAGCGGTTAGCATTGTCACCTCACAGCAAGTGGCTCACTAGTTCAATTCAAGGCTGGAGCGGCTTCTATGCGGAGTCTGCATGTCCTTCCTGTGGTCGAGTGAACTTTAAAGACACGCAGGTAGGTGCGTGCGTCAGTGGGTGTGCCGCCTTTGAAGGTTGGGCACGGGGCTGGCAACTCGACACCATAAAAATCCACTGCCAATCATAAGCAGACCGGTGATCTGCTGTGGCAACCCCTAACCGGGAAAAAACAAAAGACATTACTTTTACATTGTTCAGGATATTGTCAGTGGTGAAGTGCAGTGTTCATAATCTGGAAACAGTTACATATATATTGTTCAGCATATTGTCAGTGATGAAGTGCAGTGTTCATAATCTAGAAATAGTACATATACATTGTTCAGGATATTGTCGGTGATGAAGTAAGACTACAGTGTTCATAATATAGAAATAGTTACACATACATTGTTCAAAAAAGACAAAGGAGAAGAATGAAGACGGACAAATCTGTCAGCTTGATTTACATTATATAAAAGTCTAGGAAACATTTTATCAGAGCTGATTTCTTATGCCCATGACTGAAGTAAGATGTTATATAGTTTGCCCTACAAACACAGGAGTTGTATGTGCTACCTGAAATGATTGTTAACTTCTGCAAAGCTTCTGGCAACATAACAGAAAGGTGCAGTTACATATAAACTATTCAAGTCATTAAATTTGGTTCATGATTTTATAGAGCTGAAATGGGATGGGGAAAGTGGACTGTATATTTCTGCAACATGCAGAAAGTGTAGGTCTGTGGTGTTTGTTACTGTGGCCATGTTTATTTTTATAGAGATCTTATGATACTCAAAAGGGTCATATCTGGATATTGCAGAAAACTAGAATTAGGAAGTTGGTGTACAGGAAAATATAATTTTATATAGAAAATTTACAGGTGTACCATACAGATCTGTGTGGGTGCAGATATGTCAAAAATATCAACAGGAGAAAATAGATACCAGAAAAAGACACGTAAGTACACTGTTATAGCATGAGATGGCATAATAATGCATCTCAGTGAATGCAGACACCTTGAGAATGGGAGTTGTGCATAGCTCTCCTGTAATGAATAAAATTGTCGCTAAATGACAAACAAATAGGGCAGCCAATGGCATAGAAAACATACCTTAAAATGTGCCCATGTACATGAATGCTAAACATACATTGCGGCATACATTGTGTACATGTGCACATGCAAGGTGCAATAGCTATATTCATGACAGGGGCCATGTTGTTTTAGGCATGGCAGAAAGCAGTGTATTACCTTGTGTTGTGCTACATTGTATTATATTTGTTTAATGGCAGAAGTGGGAGTACGTCTCTCTCATCTGCTCATTAAGTGCATTCATCATGCTAGACACTGAATCCCAGTTATTCTACTCACTCACTCTTCACCTGCGTTATACCCACTTAATGTTGCTGTAGATTCAAATTGAAAAACATTTTTTTTTCTCTAATAATGAGTGTGGGGACATAGGGCTGAACATGAATATATCTCTTTGTGCAATCATTTTGATCATAGATGCCTGTATAGGGTCTATAACAGATCTTGGCTAGTGTGAGAAAATTTTTCTTTCTTTCTACATAAAGACTAAAATCAGAATTGATCAGAATAGACTGTGATTTATAACAACTTTCATAACTTAAGCAGGTCATTCAAAACTATTAGCCTGTTTTGTTGCAAGAGACTTTTTTTGCTCCATTTTACATGATAAATGCTCCTTTATATAGGAGAGGAACAAATTTAGTACACATTTTGGGGAAATATAAACATGAAGTTTAATCTGCTGGGAAGGATTCTGTGATGGGTAGATCACAATGTGGTCATTGTAGTGTCTCTCTGCAGGACAAACATAAATACCCATAAATACATTTAGGGACACAATCTGTGACTACCTTAGTGATATAAGGTGTAAGAAATCCACCACTCCGCTGTACAAACACACACACAAATTTGTCCTACTGTTGCTTTTGTCTTTACTGGGATCCCCTTCATTTTTTCATATTACTAGATCATCACACATACCCGCGGTAGTGGTGCTGCGGTAGCGTTGTCACCTCACAGCAAGACGTTGTCGCGTTCGATTCTCAGCTAGAGCGTCTTCTGTGTGGAGGCATGCGTGAATGGGCGTGCCTTCGTTGAAGGTTGTACGTCAGGGCTGGTAACTTGGCACGTAAAAATCCACTACCAAACATTAGTGGACCGGAGTTCCGCTGTGGCGACCCCTAACCGGGACAAGCCGAAAGACACAACAACTAGATCATCACACATCACAATGTTGTGTCCATAAACAAAGGATGATGAAGTTGATAAAGGAGGGGGCGTTGCAATTATGGATGCTGAGTTTTATAATTGTCTAATGAATGAAATGTTAGATGATGATGTGGCCTATTCCTGTATCTCTAAAAATGAAGTGTCTTCAACTATTAGAAATGTACATGACACCTTGTATGATTTTTTAATGTCCAGGTGTATTGACAAAAGTTTGTACGAATATTTGGTCATTGAGGCGCCTTTAATTCCCATAATTAAAGGGCTCCCTAAGGTACATAAAGGGGTTTACCCCCCGCCCCTTCGACCCATCGTATCTGGGAAACTTTGGGTTACTGAGCATATTTCGCACTATGTGCAATCTAAACTAGGCCCTTTGGTGGGGGCTATACCCACTATATTAAGGAACTCAGCTATGTTACTGGAGGACCTGAAGGATTCCTCTATGCTCAATAGCTTAAAGCCTGACACCCTGATGGTAACGATGGACATAACGAGTCTATTTACAAGTATACCAAATGAATTTGGCATTGAGGCAATTAGGAGTCACCTATCTCAATGTGTTAGCTTAAATAATAATGACCAACTGACCATCTGTACTCTACTAGATTTAATATTAAATAATAACATCTTTATGTATCAAAATAGAACATATAGGCAAACATGGGGAGTAGCCATGGGCACCCCATGTGCTAATGCCTATGCTAATCTAGTGATCCATCAGTGGGAAAAGAACTACATTTTTGAAGATGAGAGGTTTATAAATAATGTCATTTTATACAAGCGATTCGTTGATGATATACTTCTGTTTTGGAATGGTAGCTATGAATCTTTGGCTGACTTTGTTAAATATATGGGGTCAACCACATCCTTCTTGGAATTCACATTTGAATACTCCTATACCAATGTTAACTATCTTGATGTTACCATTACTAAGAATGCAATGAATGAAGTTATAACTTCATTATATAGAAAACCCTGTTGGAGGAATGGCATACTTCACTATGAAAGTATGCATCCGAGACATATCTTCCCTAATGTAATAAAAAATCAGATGGCCAGAATTACTAGGTTGTGTAACAATGCTGAGGATAGAGACTCTTTATTGGAATTTCAGGCTAAATGTTTTGAGTATAGGGGTTACCCTACTCAACTAGTTATGAGTCATATTAACCATGCCCTTCCTAAAAATGGGTCGGAGACAAAAAGTTACTCTCATAGTTATCTAAATAGGGCTACCAAGAATAAAATACAATATGATCTTAAGTACACTAATGATGTAAAACACATTAAGGATATCCTATGTAAAAATTGGAAGTTGCTTAGTATGAACAAAGATCTATTGCAATTTGTAGGGGAGAGACCTAGTTTTAGATACAGCAGTTGTTTAAACCTGAAAAGGTTATTATGTAAAGAAAAAGTTAAGATAATGTCCACTGATATAAGAATGAATATAAAACAGGGAACTTTTCCCTGTAGAAAGTGCTGTATCTGTAAGTTTATCACCAGTGACCAAAAGTATGAGAATAAAGAACTAGATATGCTGATCAGACCAAATTTTTATGCTACTTGTGACACCTCTAATGTGGTGTATTTGGCAACCTGTGAAGGCTGTGCAGCTTATTATGTGGGGATGACGACACGTAGACTCAAAGATCGGGTCTATAACCACATATATGATATAAGGAAGGCTAATATTAACAATGCCCTAGCTAAGCATTGTCAATTGTTTCCAGAGCATATGTTTAAGTTTAGAGTGCTACAGATCCTATATCCAAACAGGAGGGAAGGTGATACACTAGGAACCCTTGAATTAAATGAACTCAAATGGATCCTAACCCTTAGAGCACATGTTGAACCTGGCCTTAATTCGGCCGTTAGTATTAGACCAGCACTCCTGTAATCAACAGTTTTGCCCCCACGGTTTCACCCTTTTTTAAAAGAAACTCTGGGTTATGTAATCTGAAGGGGGTTATATTGGTTAATATATTGGTTAATGTATTCATGGCCTTTGGTCTGAATGCGATATCTGGCACTAGCCTTACACTGAAGTTATTGGTTTGGGTGTTTTGTTGATGTATACTTTCATATTCTTTTTCCCATCCTTTCTTTCACTTTGGCCCTTCCTTTCCCTTTTCCACACACACCCCCCACCAACCCCCCCTTCCCCCCTCCCCCCCCTTTTTTCCCTTCTCTTTTTCCTTCTTTCTTCTGTACTTCGATATGCTTTTTATTATTCTTGGGCTTAGATTACCAAATATGTACTTTTGATGTGGTTTTCAAGTTAGATTTATACATACTTGTCATTTTTATGTTCTAAGGAATACATTAGCTATGCTGCTTTTCTTTATGATGAGATTTAGATTTTAATATAATAGGATAAATGGCTTTATTACGAGGCTAAGATGTTGGGTTTATTAATGTTTTTTTTTTTTTCCCTCTCCATTTCTTTGCATTGGGGCTGTTATATTTTAAGAAATGTCAGAAAATCAAGATTTAAGACTTATAGAATAAGTAATAGTGAGAATTCTCTTTGTTTATATATGCATTGGTTTTTTAAAAAAACTTTTTAAAGCTGCTAAATATCTACTTAGTTAGTTTACTCTAACGATTGATTTAAATAACACTTGGCAATGTTATATTTGTTTTATATCTGTTTATATATATCTGTTTTATATACTATGTTTGTTCAAGCATGATCTTTTTAAATGTACTCAGGCTTTATTGAAATAACTACGAACAGCTGTTCGGCAATTACTAGTTGCTAATTGAGGCGTTTGATACTATATAAGCAGTTGAATCAATTTTGTATACCATAACCTGATGAAGCGCACTTGTTTGGGTGCGTGAAAGCGCTTGTTTTCTTCTTTTTATTAAATTATCGTTCTTATTCATCGTGGTGGTTCCAGTGATTTGTGTTTATATGTGTCCATAAACAAGAAAAATCAGTTTAGCTAAAAGTCAGATCATCGCATTGCAGAATATCGAACTGGAGTGGGAAATGTAAAGGGTAAGTTAAATAATGGTGCACTGCCTCTTTAAGGTTTTGGAGAGAGGACGTACGCAAGCATGGTGTAGTTGTTTAATGGTTTAGTTGCATGTGGAGGGGGTTTGTGTAAGTTTAACATTTAAAAGGTAAAAGATTTTTTTAGATTTTTTTATATAGTTAGTTTTGGATGTAGATGTAAGTTTAAAGTATTGTGTTGATGTTTGTAGGAATGTAGTGGTTAGTGTAGGGATGTAGGTTTTAATGTATGTGTAGCTGGTGTTTAGTAATTTGAAAAGGGTTTAGTTATAATGTTGAGGGAGGTCTTAGTGAACTGGGAAGATGTAGTCACTACTGTGCTTTGTGTCATAAGCCTGGAATGTGAAGAGAGTTGTTATTTAGCAATCTGTAGACTGTTTTGTTTCCTTCAAGGTAGTGCAATCTCAGACTTGGTATATTTAACTTGCAGGGAGTGGGGGGAATATACCCCCACTGCAGAAGTGAATGTAGGTAAAAGTGGTAGATTTTATTGTTTTGCTGTTTTTGATGTTCTGCGATTTATTGTTTTAACCTTTCACTTATTTGATTTTTCCCATTTTCGATGTTCTGGGATTCATTGTTTTAAATTTTTGCTTATGTGATTTTTTGTTGTACTGGTCTCGATGTTGTGAATTTCGATTATCTGGTTATACGATAAAATGAAGTAGATCCCTTTACTGACATAGGCAGATGCAATCTTTTTTTATATGAAATGTAGAATCACAGGGAAAAAATATGAATTACTGAGATGGGGGCACTATTTTATCCAGGTATAAGTGATGTTTTATAAACCCAGGTTCTGTAATAGTAAATCATCAGTATCTCCTTTTTATAAAATATTTAGGAGATTTATATTTTGATGGTATATTGCAGCTTTGTAAGAGAAGTATACCACAGGGGATTTTTCCCAGAATGTTTGAATTGTTCTGTTTTACGCTCTGAAGCTCTTAACTATAATTTGAAATTTATTAGGTATAATAAATAAATGAATACTGACAATGTGTGCTTTAACTATATTTTGGCTATAACCTGTGATTTTAGAAGTACCATCATATGGCTACAATTTTCCACTTTATGTGTTTTTTCTTACAATGTGAGTTTATTTTTCTGTTACATAAGATGTTTAAATATGGTCTATGGGTTTGGTTAGTTTTCATTATTGTCAGGTATAGTGTGCAAATGTTATTATTTTACACTACCTTTGCATTTACAAATGGAGGCTTTTTTAGTGACTTGGATATCAGCATTTGTATTTTTACTTTTAAATGTTGGATGCACATGAGTTTGAGCTAGTGCACCTAACTTACTAAGCTACAGTGGATAGAAAAAGTCTACACACCCCCCTGTTAAAATGCCAGGTTTTTGTGATATAAAAATGAGACCATCATAAATCATTTAGTGTGACCTATAACCTGTATAATTCAGTTGAAAAACAAACAAATCTTTTAGGGGAAAAATAAAAAAACATACAATAAGATGGTTGCATAACTGTGCACACCCTTAAAATAATACGTTGTTGAAGCACCGTTTGATTTAATTACAGCATTCAGTCTTCTTGGGTAGGAGTCTGTCAGCAAGGCACATCTTGACTTGGCAATATTTGCCCACTCTTCCTTGCAAAAGCACTCCAAATCTGTCAGATTGCGTGGGCATCTGTTGTGCACAGCCCTCTTCAGGTCTCTCCACAGATTTTCTGTTGGCAATAGGTCTGGGCTCTGGCTGGGCCATTCCAAAACTTTAATATTCGTCTGGTGAAGCCATTCTTTTGTTGATTTGGATGTATGCTTGGGGTCATGGTCGTGTTGAAGGTAAAATTCCTCTTCATCTTCAGCTTTCTAGCAGATGCCTGAAGGTTTTGGGCCAAAAGTGACTTGTATTTGGAATTGTTAATAATTCTCTCCACCATGACTGTTCCATCTGAAGAAAAGCAACCCCAAAACATGATACTGCCACCACCATTCTTCACCATGGGGATAATGTTCTTTTGGTGATGCGAAGTGTTGTTTTTACGCCAGACATACCTTTCGGAATTGTAGTCAGAAATTTCAACCTTGGTCTCATCAGACCATAATACATTTTCCCACATACATTTGGGAGACTTGATGTATTGTTTTGCAAAATTTAGCCAGCCCTGGATGTTTTTCTGTGTAAGAAAAGGCTTCGGTCTTGCAACCCTACCCCATAGCCCAGACATATGGAGAATACAGGAGATTGTTGTCACATGTAGTACACAGCCAGTACTTACCAGAAATTCCTGCAGCTCCTTAAATTTTGCTGTATGTCTCTTGGCAGCCTCCCTGACCAGTTTCTGTCTTGTCCTTTTCATCAATTTTGGAGGGATGTCCAGTTCTTTGCAACGTCACTGTTGTCCCATATTTTCGATGACTGTCTTCACTGTGTTACATGATATATCCAGTGCTGTGGAAAATTTTTTTGTACCCTTATCCTGACTGATACCTTTCAACAATGAGATCCCTTTGATGCTTTGTAAGCTCTCTGCAAACCATGGCTTTTGCTGTAGCAGGCAACTGAGTAAATGTCAGGAAAATCCTGCTGGGACAGCTGAACTTTATTTGGGTTAATTAGAGTCTCTTTAATTGATGGCAGGTGTGTACTCAAGAAGACTGAATGCTGTAATTAAATCAAAAGGTGCTTCAACAAAGTATTAGTTTAAGGGTGTCCACACTTATACAACCAGCTTATTGTATGTTTTTTATTTTTTATATTTTTCCCCTAATAGATTTGTTTGTTTTTCAATTGAATTGTACAAGTTATAGGTCACATTAAAGGTGGGAATAGTTTTGAAATTATTTATTGTGGTCTCATTTTTTTATATCACAAAAACTTAGCATTTTAACAGGGGTGTGTACACTTTTTATATCCACTATAATATATATATATATATATATATATATATATATATATTTTTTTTTTTTTTTTTTTGCTGGTTTATATACATTTGGATTCTGATTTATTAATCAGCAGTATCTCATTTCTACAAGATTTGTATGAGATTTATATTTTGATGGTATATTGTAACTTATTCGGTAAGCTCTTCCTTTCAAAAACACAATTTGTGTCCACCTTAGTGATTTGGTGTAAGGAATCCTCCAGTGTTGTACACAAACAAACACAAAAACATACTATTACTGCTTTTGTCTTTGCTTTTCTAGACATATGTGATTACGGACAAGTTGATATTTCTTTTTTTAATGAAAAGTAGAATCACAGTGAATGAATGTGAATTAATGACATGGAGGCAGTATTTTACTCAGGTTTAAGTGATGTTTTATAAAGAGTAAACCATAATTTGTATTCTTGCATTTCTCAGTGCAGTGTGACTGGTGGCAGCTTTTCTTTAGATTGGGGAAGAGGATGTTGATACTTGCAAATCATCATCTAATTCCCTTTGCTTGAAAATGTGTGTGTAATTGTATGCAAAATAATTTTGGACAAGTTTCAATTAATGTTGTTAAGACTGCACTAAAAGGCACTGGTTTCAGTTTGGTGAAATACTTGGGAGGCATGGATTATAACTTGCAGCAGTACAGTTTAAAACCTATTTGGATACATCAGATGTTGACTGTTACCTGAGGCAGAAGTGTGCATTTGTTGTACATCTGTAAAACCAGTTGTCCCTTACATAATTGGTTTGCAGCAGTGTCGCGTGAGAGATCATACCCCTGGTTGTTAATTTTTTTTGTTGCTGCTGCTGCCACCAGTGTGGATTTTTTTTGCTATTCTGTAAACCCTATTATGAAGAATTTCATTTCTCTTCACCTTTATATGTATATTCACAGAAGAATGATTGCAGAAAAGGGAAGACTAATTTGGAATTTCTGCTGATACATGAATATAAACTGCACTGACAGTGAGTTCCAATGCAATAAGAAATCAGTTTAAAATCTAGGAATAGAAATCAAAGAGTTTAAGTTCATTCACTTTGCACTCAACCAGCTGCAGGAAAACCATATTTCTTTTACCTGGTTAAATGTCACTGTTCAAGTTGAAAATCATGTACATTTTGTTTTGGTTTGTGCATATACAAACAACACACTGATTCCTTGACTGAAGTATGATTTATGCAAATCATACAAAGGATTAGTCCAAACTTGTATAGAGATGTCAAAGGCAGTAAACTCCTCAAGGGAGTTTTCTTTCAGTTATCATGGCACTTTTATTACTTCCCATTGATGCAGTCAGCAGTGAAGTTGTCATGTTGCTTGATGTATTACTAGAAGAGGCTTCCATTTCCAAAGCTGTCATGTGTCTTGTAATGAACATGTCTTTATATCAAATGTCTAATGATCAAAACACAACTGATAGCAGTTCATGGAGTGGTTTTAACATGGGTCCAGAAGTAGGGAAAGTTCACACTTCCTCAATAGCCAAGCTCTCCTACAACTCTGGAATGAGCTTTAACATTGGTCAAGAAGTGGAACACATCTGATACAGTGCATCTGATTGGACATGCTCAACCACTGTGTGTGATCAGTCACTTGAATGTAACCCTTTGTAACACAGTTTTATATATATATATATATATATTTTTTTTTTTTTTTTTTAATTTTCTGACATGCATTTTATCCATTCAATAACCATTTCCTGCTTTTGTTTTGCTTCTAATATAAACACAGTGCAAAGTAGATCTTACTGTATAAACTCTTGCAAACATTTTATAGTGTTTACACTGTAAATATTGCAATCAACTCACCTATTTGAACTGGTTATTTTTTGTTTTATTCATTCTGATAAACCAGTCATTGAATTTAGCAGGTGTGCTTCACTTGTAGTAGGATTGTGTTCTATTAAGCATGAGCACCTTCTTTCTGCTATGATTTGACTGTAGTGTGGTCTTTGAATGTTGCTTGGTTGGTTGTCTGCTTCCATTTTGTAATGCTTTTGGGATGACTAGCTTCCTCAGTTGTTGGCCTGACAGAATGCCTGCTTTTCTCACAGGGGCACATTTGCAGTGGAACATTATAACCCTCATATCTTGAGAAAGGTTTAATTTAAAATGTTTTCCATTACATAGTTTGTTTGATTAGGTGTATTATATGTAATCCATTCTGTTATCGCTCTACCACTTCTAATGCTGGTAAAATTGGTCTTTAAGTGATTGTCAGTTGTAATTTATTGTATTCACCTTTTTTTTTTTTTTTTTTTTTTTTTTTTTTATATACAGTTAATGAGTTTGAGAGATAGTTATTCATTTTTATGACTTTATTTTCCATGGTACAATGTAAGCAAGCGAGCGTGAGCTGTTTTCAGATGCAATTTTTTAACTAAATGTAGTGACAGAAATGAACATTACGGTTCTGTTGCTCATATCCTTATATACATTTTATACATAATACATTTATGTCATCAGTATTTACCATCTGATCTACCTTTTTCAGTGGTAATCCAGTATTTTTAATGTAATCTGCTTCCTTGCTTTGTTCTTTGCATTCTTGTCAAGTCTGGTTTAATGTGGGCTCTTTGTGATTTGCAAAGAGATACGTTCTCATGCCAGGTCTTGTTTAAAAATTTATCATAGCTGAGGTAATTTGCACTGCTTTTTGAAAATTAGATATGCGGTACTCTTTGTGCATTTATTTAAACTAAGCTTGCTTCTGCTGGGTTAGTCACCATGAAATGTATAACACAAGTGTATTTATAGGCCGCTCATTTGATAGATATTATGTACACGGATTTTCATGCCTGCAGTGTTTTATATGTTATATAAAAGAAAACTATACTGGTCTCCACAGGCAGCTCATCTGCATCTAAGCTGAGACATTTACCAGTTTAACTCTATTCTCAGATGTAGTAGAAATTTTAAATGTCAAATTTGTTTGCATTTGGTTTGTAGTACCTGTCATTCAAGAGACAGTTGTTTAAAGGGAGCATGCATCATTTCTTATAACTTGCTATGACAAGGCATTTTTGCTGTCATGTTTATATCTTTTTGCTTCAGATGAAATCATCATAGAAATTCTCAGGAGAATAACTGCGATTTCTCCCTGTTCAGTGCAGAATCGTATCTCAGCACAAGACTGCAGCAGCAGGCACGACCATTGCATGCCTCATGCTTCTGCAGCATGAACTCTTGATTTCAATGGGCCTAGGTGTCATTATTTAGAATACTGCTCTCTTTCTGTTTATGCTAAGTAAAAAATGGAATGGACAATCTGAATACAATACATTCTGCCCTTTATTGTGTTGCTTGTTTAGTGGCTATGTTTTTTTAATGCGTGCCTAGAGCAAAACATTTCTTTATTCTACCAAGAGTATACTTAGGTGACCTGAAAATCTGTTTATTTCTTCTGTTGAGCTAGTTTATGCAGTGCTTATGCAATATTCTCAGTGGCATTTGATTCTTTAACGCAGTCTTTGCATTCCTGTCAGTAGTGGAGAGACACTTCTAATGTTAGGGCATGTTTTCCAAATTATCACAGCTGAGATATTTCATATATACTTTTGTCTGAAAAATAGATGCCTGGGGTTCATTGTGCATTTTATAAAAGAAAGGTTTGTCTGGACTGGAAAGTCGTCATGAAATGTAATGCAGCTATATTTTCATGCTGCCTGTTTGACAGGTATTACCAGCAGGGTTTTTCAGTCTTGATACGTGTTAAGAAAGATCTATATAAAATAAAGCCATTATATCATAATAGAATACTTTGCTATTGGCCCAAGGGGCATTTATACCATAATAGAATACTTTGCTATTGGCCCAAGGGGCATTTATATCATAATATAATACTTTGCTATTGGTCCAAGGGGCATTTATATCATAATAGAATACTTTGCTATTGGCCCAAGGGGCATTGTAAGCCTATCCATGCTTCCCAATAAAATTTGATTGGCATTTGTTCCAAGGATTTTGTGAGGGTATATATATTTTGGGCATGGATAGCTGAGCATGTACAAGCTTTCCTTTTCTGATAGAGACATGGGTGCCGGACCAGAGGTATATTTACAGTTCTCCAGCCACTGTTTCAAGTTTTTCATGAATAAGTGCAGGGATGAACTCTGCTTCACATGAATGGGAAGTCTGTTCCAGAGAAGGGGGAGCCTCTGGGTCAGATACCCATCCCTCTAGCATGTCCTCTTTATGTAGGGGATATTTAGGTCCCTGGATCAGGTGTTCTTGATGCTGTTTGTACAAATTTACAACAAGTACATTAGGGCTGGATCAGAGAATGCTTTGTTAGCCAGCTATTGGTCACCTTTCAGCAGCGTAGGGGACTGAAAATAAGGACAAGGTTCTGAGGCAGTCAGTATAAGACTTGTTTAACACACCACTTATTCTTTTTTGTGAAGAATCTGTAAGGTCACACAGTTGTTGATTATGCTGGTCAGGTACATATCAAATGGGACACTGTACTCTGTGATTAGTCTTATGAGGCAAGAGCACAATGGAAAGAAGACAAGTTTGAATCTAGATGCCATAGTCCTTCTTATATGATGTGCAGTATAGAATGATGTTCTCACTACAGTGGACACTTGAAGGTCAACTGCCATACCTCTATCTACATGTGTTCCCAAATCCCTAACTACAGAGTCTACTCTAAAGGGTGTATATTCAGTGTCGTAGTTGTCTTGCAGAAAGATGCCAAGATGCACCTTTTGGCTTTGAGTTTTACCCCATTACTGCAGCACCAGTTATTAGTCTTTGCTATGATGTCTTGGAGGATCTTTCCATGGTGTCTTTTCTTGCAACTGTTCTCATTTGCTTCTTCTAATGTCTTCATACCTCTCCACATAATGATGTGCTGCTGTCCCTGTAACATAAGCCGTCTCATTCACTATAGCTCCATCTTATCCATAAAGCTCTGCTAAGCATAATTCCATTGTTCTATCCATGTTTTGACATGTGCTCCCCACACCCCCCCCTAGCTATATATACTAACTCCAGGATTGCACTACAGTGGGGAAAAGGGCATATTCCTTTTACTTGCCTTACAGTACTCAACACAATGCCATATATACTAACTGCAGTTCAGTGAAATGAGATTCACTGAGTGACCTCTCAAACCTCTTATATCAGAGGCACATGGGATATATGCAAATGACCCTTATGAATATCAGGTGTTTCAGCTGTGTGGCAATTCTGAATGCCCATGACTTATTTCTTTTTAAGTCGTTTCAATGGACAATTTCAGGCCAATAAAGTCAAACCCCACTAGCTGCTGATATGCATATTTCGGCCTTCTTATGAACTCATCAGCACAGTACAAGCAGTGTGTTTGACTAATCATAAGAAACACAGGGCTGTTATACCCAGCTGATGTCCATTACCCTTAGGGTAAATTAGGCAAATAAGTCATGGGCATTCCGAATCGCCATATAGCTGAAACACCTGATGTTCATAAGGGTCATTAGCATATATCCCATGTGCCTCTGATACAAGATGTTTGAGAGATCACTCAGTGGAAATTCTAGATTGGTTGGAGTTTGGTTGGAGTTTTCATTTAGTTTTTACTGATTGATTTTTCTGTGTGACCTTCTCACTCTTTGTTTTTGAAATATAATTCAGTAATTCAGTGAAATGAGTTTTCAGTTATTTGTGTTTTCAGCGATGTGGTCGGGATGAAAAGAAATTCAGTGAAATGAGATTCAACGAAACAAAGTAGTTGACCCATATATATATATATATATATATATATATATATATATATATATATATATATATATATAAAATATGTGTGTTTAATCATATCCTTGTACCTGTAAATATGTTTTGTTAATTTCTTATGTGAGCCTATTCACCCAGGCTGTGCCTACAAATAGGTTGATAGGTAGGTACTAGGCTATTGGCCCTAGGGCCTATACAAGCCTAGCCAAAAATGTACCCTGGCTTTTGGCACCCAAGAAAATTATTTTCCTGTGCCCCTGTCAAGCAGAACCACAGAAGTGATCCCCGGGGTGAATTTCCTATTACCCATCCAATCATCAAGATTTTTCTTGAAGAGTGCTAATGAGGAGCTCTGTTTGACATAGATAGGTAGTCTGTTCCAGAGTATGGGAAGTCTCTGGGACAGGAATCTATCCCTCCAGCATGTTCTGTTTATTGTGGTGACAAGGTTTAGGTCCCTAGAGCATGTAGCTTGGAGGGATTGGGATTTCTTTAAGTGGAGCATGTCCAACAGCTCTGGGTTTGACATAGCGTTGTATGTTAGGCAGAGATCGCCTCTGAGTAGGCGATATGCGATGGAGTAAAGCTGGAGTTTTTTGAGACGGTCTGCGTAAGGCATCTG
This sequence comes from Protopterus annectens, assembly GCF_019279795.1. NCBI lineage: Eukaryota > Metazoa > Chordata > Ceratodontiformes > Protopteridae > Protopterus > Protopterus annectens. The sequence continues at coordinate 1,201,948,452 of NC_056727.1, forward strand.
TTTGAGGCCAGTAATCCTCTTTGTGAGGTATTTTTGCGGCCTTTCCAGTTGTAGATGTCTTGTGAGGTACATACCAAAAGGGGCATTGTACTCTGTAATGGGTCTAATGAGTGATGAGTAGAGGGGAACAATGACCTCTTTTTTTCTGGATGAGAAACCTTTTGTGATGAGGTGTGCCATGTAGAAGGATTTCCTGACCACTTTGGCGATGTGATTATCAGAGGAGAGACTACTGTCCACCTGTGTCCCAAGGTCTCTTATTACACTTTCGGTGTTAAGTAGACTACCGCCTATGTGGTAGTTCATGGGTACAGAATTTTTACCAAAGGGGATGACAATGCACTTTTTGTCATTGAGCTTGAGACCATGTCTTTGACACCAGGCATCTGTCTCAGTGAGGCCCTTTTGTAGGATGTCCACATTGTTAGGAGTTTCAATTATGGCTCCTAGTTTGCAGTCATCTGCGAATTTAGTTAGTCAAAGACCTTCTGTGTTAGCCTGTACTTCAGAGAAGTAGATACCAAACAGGAGAGGACCTAGGACTGAACCCTGTGGTACTCCACTTGTCACTGGTCTGAAGTCTGATTTGGAGTCTGCTACTTTCACAGTGTGGGTTCTTTCAGTAAGCCAGTTGGCAACCCATCTTGTGACATAGGGATTTATACCTAGTTTAGTGAGTTTATCTATAATTCCAGAGTGGGGGATGGTGTCGAACTCCTTGGCGAGATCTAGATAGGCTGTGTGAACCACCTTACCCTCATCTATGGCTTTGGTGACTACTTCAAAGAAGTCTATCAGGTTTAGGAGACATGATCTGCCTTTTACAAACCCAAACTGTGTGGGGTCCAGGGTTTGGAGATCTCCAATGTCTTTGTTTATGAGATCCATGATGGTACGTTCCATGGCCTTGCAGATGAGGCTCGTCAGGCTAATGGGGCGGTAGTTCCCGGGGTCTGTTGTGGCCCCCCCCCTTTTGTGGAGTGGGATAACTGTCGTGGTGCGCCATTCAATGGGCACAAAGCCTGAGGTGAGGCTATGATTGAACATGGTACTTAGGTGGGGTGCCAGTTCATTCTGTAGTTCATGTAGAAGGCAGCCTGGGATGTTGTCAGGTCCCATGGATGCTGTGTTCTTGGCTTTGGAGAGTGAAGCTTTTACCTGTGCAGCTGTGATTACAGGAACTTTGCATTCTTCCGGTATAAAGATGGGCCCTTTCGGGGGTGAGAGGGGGTAAAGTTAGCACTGAACCTATCTGCCAAGATGTTAGCAATATCAGTTGGTTCTGTATGTTTAGTGTCATTGTGCTGTAACTCAGAGCAGATCTGAGTGTCACCATTGAGATTTGTGATATAGCTATAGAATGCTTTGTGGTTGTCTTTCGAATCAGTGGCAATTTTGTTTTCATAACTAGCTTTGGAGGATTTTATGAGGGTCCATTGAGATCAGTGCAATAACTCGATAAATAAATAAATAAATATTTGTGTCTTGGGGAGATTCAGTGACTGCACCCAATTTGCAATTCACTGCAAACTTGGTCAGCCAAAGCCCCATGACTTCACCTCAGAGAAGTAGATACCAAACAGGAGCAGCCTCAGCACATGGCACTGAGGCACCCCCTAGTTATCTGCCTTTTTTTGGAGATTAGGCTCCCCTATTCTAACTTGTTTGGTACTGTTTGTAAGCCATTTGGCTATGCAGTGGGTGATGTAAGGGGCTATACCTAGTTTAACAAGCTTTTCTACAATGTTTGAGGGGGTATTGTGTCAAATGCCTTGGCCAGGTTGAGATAGGTAGAATGCACAATTTTGCCTTTGTCCATTTCCTTAGTGATGACCTTGAAGAAGTTCATCAGGTTAAGTAGGCAAGAACTGGCCTTGACAAACCTGAACTGATTTGGGTCCAGTGTTTGTAGGTTAATTATGATATCATTTAGGATATCCATGATTATTCTCTGCATATCTTGAATATCAGGCTACTCAGGCTTAAGGCTCAGTAATTCCCTGGGTCTGCAGACGGCAGCCCTTGTGCAGAGGGATAACCATTGCAGCCCTCTAATTGTTTGACATTAAGCCTATTTGGACCCTATCGTTAGTGATTCTAGTTTTATGCTCTTAAGGAGGTATCCTGGGATATTATTGTGGCCCATCAATACAGTGTTCTTGGGCTTGGAGAGTGCTTTCAGGACCTGCTTTCTTGTGATAACTGGGGGAGTTATGGAAGTGGATATCTGGTGGGGAGATGAAGTTAAAATTGGAGTTAAATGTGTCAACCAGGATGTTTGCTGCATCTTCTGGCTCCATATATGTGTCACCATTTACAGTTAATTTGGCACATTGTTGTGTACTGGCACCATTTACAATTAATTTGGTACATTATTGTATATTGGCACCATTAGAAATGCCCTAGGGCAGATAGCCTAGTATCTACCTATTTACAATTAATTTGGTGCATTGTTGTGTATTGCTTTGAGATTAATGACATAGATGAAGAAAGGTTTGTGATTGTTATTAGCCTGAAAGGTAGACTTGATTAGCCCACTGAATTGCTTCTTTAGGTTGATGAGGGATTTTTACCTTGCTGGACATTGCTCCTTCTAATTTATAGAATGATTTATTTCCTTTTGTTATGCAACCTGTTAATGGGATTCCACCACGGTGGTCTGTTCTTGATTTGATCCTGTGCCTAATCTGGGTAGGTATAGCTGTCTTTCACAGAAATCCTGTATAATCATATTAACAGCTGCAGCATGATTTCATACAGGCAGTGGCATTATCAGGGTTTGTTGGGCTAGAAATTTTACCAGGATGTTGCTTAGTAGTAGAAAGTTTGCAATGAAATAATTCCTAAGAGTCCCAGGGTTTACCTTTACTTAAGAGGAGATAGCTTTATGGTCTGAACTGAACTGAACAATAAGGACATTAGAGTAGGAAAGTTGCAAAGTTACACCATGTTTGTGAGCAGCAGGTGAAGGATGTTTACACCCTTAGTGGATGTGCAGTCTGATTGGTCCAAGGTGTTTTTGTAGTTACAAACTCCAGGAATTTTTGGGCCTGCATGTTCATAGGTTCACAGGTGAATATTAGGCTAAATGCCTTGAAAAATTATTTTAAACCTAGTCAATAATCCAAGGTCAGACTCAAACTCTGCAGGTTTTGTTTATGAGCTGAAGACCTTGACCATTATGCCAAACCCACCTCCATGTTAGGGGTTGTGTATGGTTCTCAGTTTATACTGGGGTAATTAAAGTTGGGTATGGTGTTAGGTTGAATGTGGAGTGTCTCTGGGTATTATGGTTTTCCTGGGTCTTTCGGGGGGACTTACAGCTTGCAAGATATGACATGGGACTTTTGTCTAAGGTAATTTGGACATGGCAAATCTCAAGCATGTTAAACTGATGGAGCAGCTTTGGGATGTGTGTGTTTTTAATGTTAATATTGGCACCTCCACTGTTTGTCCCTTCCCATGCAGTAGCTGGTCTAAATGTGTGGAAGGCATTGTAGCTCTTCACTACTGGTATGCTGTCCTTGGCTTTAACCGCATGCACAGATATCTATATTCTTCAGGGCAAGAAAAGCTTTGAGGGAGTGGAGTTTCTTGTTTAACTCCTGGCAGTGAGTAGTAACACCGACAGGTTTTCCTGGGCTGGTGTAGCTATTTGAATAAGTGTATCAGGTTGGTAATGCCTAAAAAAAGAATTTTTTAGGAATGGGCAAGGATTTAGCCAATATTCAGAATCACAGAGGAGGCAGGTGTAGACTGGCAAAGCAGCATGGTCTATCGAACATATCCTCCCAGGCTGACAAATGTTGTTCCCTCATCGAATGTCACCCTACTCTAAGCCAATTGTTAAAGTCAGTTATTTTCTGTTCATATTATTACATCATACTTGAAGAAGGTGGAATGCTGCTCATTGCTAGGCTCATAACAGACTGGGACAAATGGCCCCTTTGGGATGTAAGTTTCTAATCATATTAGGCAACCTGAAAGGCTTCAGTGGTCCTTAACTAATGAGATTGTTGGCCTAAAGTAGGCCAGCTATTAGAAAAAAACTCGAAGCATTATCCCTTGACATAGTTTCTTATAGGCTCTTCTGTGGTGATCTGTACCTTGCGTTCTACACGATTATGGAGTTTTCCATCTTCGCAAGTTAAATCATTCCACTAATGTCAGAACTAGGGACTTAAATCTCTACCAGCACAAAAATATTTATTACCCACCACCCACCCACCTTTGGAATAGGCTTGTCGTGAAAGGTAAACAAAGTGACATTTAGCGTCCTTCAGCTTAAACCAGGATAATTTACTCATGAGAGTGGGTACTAGTAAAATGTAAATGGTCTTGTGACTCAGTTGACTTGTATTTCCTGAGATCCCATGAGCCTTTCCTTCTCAAATCTAAACAAACTACTCTCTTGTTTAAACAGGAAGTCTGTTTAAATGGACGTATATTTTCAGTATACAGCCGTAACTGACGAAGTCTGACTTCATGTACCCGAATCTTGTGCTCAGTCAGGAATTGACTTAGTCCCTCTATATAGGGGGGGGGGGGTAACCTCAGCAAAGTTTATTAGAAGATAGGCTGTTACACTATAAGGCTGTCTGTTTCTTGGACCTTGATTTCTAAGGCCACAATCATGATTACAGCTTTTACTCCTGTCTGTCTTTACATGATTTTTTTCTCAATTCTCTTTCCCCAGATAGCTGTGTAATCATTTAAAATAATTATCATATGTCTGTAGGCATCTTTAACTGTGAAAATTCAGTGAATTACCAATTTCCTTTTCTCAGCTCAGGTGCCCCATTTTTACTTGGGCCCCAGCTCTAGCTACCACATATAATAATTTCAAGAGGTCAGAATATAAAGGCTTCTGTGTACTTATTTACTGTGTTTTGAATCAGTTTACTACTTTCTTTCACTAAAGTTTTCCATTACTTAATTGTAAGAGGGAATTGAAAAAATATAAACTGTAATATGCATCTTTGGGCTTCCATTTTAAAAGTTGGAGTTGGGTGACCCACCTATTGCTTCTCCACATACTAACCTTTCTTTCTCTCTTCTTCTGTTCATATGTACATACTGCCTCCCTTGTGCCTCATTTTCCTAATACTCAAATTTGCTGTATTTACATTGCCTTTACTTGCCTCATATGTGTTAACAAATGTTGCTTCTCACCAGTTAACAACCAGGTCTCCTTATGTGTATTTCATTCTCATCATTTACTGCTAATTATTCTGTTCTCATAATTGTCACGCACGTCTCTTCTGCTCTTGATTTATTGTAACGGAATGAGTGTGTTACTTTCCCATTTTCCTTTAAACTGACTGCCATGAGGTGCATGCTGCCAGTGTCTTCATTCTCCTCTTGTCTTCTTTCTTTAATTTGTAAAGTGTCATTATATGTCATTACCATTTGCTTCTTTCTGTTCTTGAATTTCAAGATTGATGTGGTCCTTAGTTGCCTTGTGACATATATAATACAGTATGAATATGAACAATAAAGTTTCAGATGTCATGTTTTACACTGCTGTCCTGTTCTTAGATCTTAGATTCTGTTCTTAGATCACAGATAGAAATGGTTCAGTAGAGTAGTTTACCTCCTCAAATGCTTATAATGCATCTCCTCATCACATATGAAACTGTTAAAACCTCATTTTGACTACTGAATTCTGGCCTAATCATTTAATAGAGCATGACTGAGAGATGATGGTGCATTGTGGACATGGGAGGTATGGAGAAAAAAGGAAAGGTGCATTATACAAGCATTGTATACAGAGGAACGGAGTATGGAAAGGCGGGATGTGATGTGGATGCACAGCCTCACTAAGGGCAGACTGGTGGTAGAATTAAAGACAAAAAGAGGGGTATGCATGACACTAAACAACAGGAAATGTTTAGATGAGAATTAAAAAATAGTACTTCAGTAAAGGTGTGGTAGGACCATGAGACACATTGCTAGAAATGGTAGTTAGGTTAGATATGTGGCAACATTTTATATTCCTGGAACAGGGAACATGAGAATGGTAGAGTAAGCTGCGTCAGGTAGTCTTCAGCATTCTAACAGATGTCTTCCATCTGTGTGTGTCCATATTTGTATATACTTGACACTACCTGATACTACACATGCAGCTGCTACAGTTTGTATACTATTCATATCAGTTTCATGTTCTGCATCTTTAAATATTTATTCACCTATCTTTGTAATTGACTGCTTAATATGCATTTTGTAGTTACCTCACAGTTGTCTATACTATGCTTACTTCATGAAAGTGAATGTTATAATATTATGCTGTTATGGTTTTGGGATGACATTGTACCTCATTTGTTCATTTGCTGTGCTATTCCTTAGGTTGCATAAGGCTGGGTGCACCGCCAGGTCTCTCCTATGTAAGAAACTTGAGAGTTTCAGCTGGATAACAATCTAGCAATGTGCAGTGCAAATAAATATTGTTGTATATGCTGCCTTGTATTGTATTTGTAAACTGTGACACGTACAAAGCATGGTGACACAAATCCCAATGATGATTTGCAGAATTATGGAGAGTTTCTGTATGTGAACCCTTTAGAGTTCCCCCTTTTTGACTGCATTGTTCTATGTTTGTGCTTAATTAAGATGAGAATTACTTGAAATCCATAGTTGAGCCGTGTTGGGGGTTTGCTCTGTTTTTCCCCCAGCATGCAGCAATGTTGGAGTTGTATGAATGTAAGTTAGGGATGTAGAGGAAGAACCAATAGAAGAACCTGCTTTTGTTTGGGTATATGGAAGGAGACATTTTGCCCCCATGCAAAATACTTTTTTTTTTTCCAAGCTGATTTTCCTTCTTCATTTAGAAATTGCAACAAAAATACATTGTCATGTTTTCTGCTTTGATGAAATCATCACACCCACTAGTTACCATGCTGACCTAACTTCTGTCAAACTTAATCTACTAAAGATTTTAAAAGAAGATGTCAAAAAAGAGAAGTATAAGACAAACATAAGGTTGTTGGTTGCTTTCATTTGAGGTTTATCTTTTAGAGAGAGAGGACCTGTTTCTAAATAACTGGATCTTTAGGAAGTGATATTGTGAAGTTTTTATTGTGATTATTCTTGCGTATGCATTACTTATGACAATATTATCATTACGCAGGTATTACAACCACCTGTTTACATACTTCCTCCCGGATAGCCTGAAGAATCAGACTGGTTCAGCCTACAGCTGTGAAGACATACTGATGAACGTCTTGGTGTCATCTGTTACCAAAGTCCCTCCTATCAAGGTTGCACAAAAGAAGCAATACAAAGAAACACTTCAGGAGCAGGTAACTTGATTCCATATGTCCAGCATTACCTTTAGATAACAATGAACTGAATATCTTTGTCATTTTTAGTAAAAGAGACATGAGACCTCCCTGCTCTTTAAATTTTGTTTATAAATGAAGTGTGTACATCTTGTTTCTTTAAATTCTGTGTGGGTTGCATACCTCTGCCATTCAGAAAGATGGGAATCTATTTTACAGTGTGTATGTTTGCTCATAAGTATGAAAATAGTGCCAGGTGTGTTTCTTGAAGGGCTCCAAACCTAGAAGAATAAGATTCTGAAAATGGTATAAAACACAAGTCTTTGTCTAGAGAAAGTGTATATTACTGAACAAAGAAAAGCTTTATACAACTTCTTAATTTATGTTTAATCCAAAATGTATACCTGTGTAGGAAATTGCAAACAATGTTAACTTTATCAGATGGTAACTTCTCACTGAATTGTTGGTAATGGGATGGGTAATTTCACATGTATAGCTTGATATATACCATTTACCCATGACATACATTTGTTTACAATAGTTTATTTACTTTGGGCTACAAGTTATTCTAAATTAAAAAGAAAAACCCTGGGATATGTTCTATAGTTTTTTAATTTATTAAGCTATGCACGTATGGCTTCTCTTTCAGAATGTCCAGTAATCTGAAAGAACATTTTGCTTAATACTGTCATTTCAGGATTATACTAGGAAATGAAAAGTCATGCTATCCAAAACATGCACTGACTGGGATAAGGAGAGTTTTGCATTTAGGAGAGTTGGAGCGGGACTGCGTTTTTAAGCTGTCATACAATTCCCAAAATCCTGGCTGTGGTCATGGATGATTTTCCTGCTTTCGTATGGTGATGTGGTATGCCATGGATCCAGCAGAGTTCACTTAACAGCAAGAGATAGGTAGAACATCAGTTTAATGAGTCATCAATAGGGCAGCACATCTCAGCTGTACAGTATTTCATCAAGGGATGCAGCTGTAGAACGTCATAAGCTAAGGTTTATTCATATGCCTGTCACTGGGAAATGGTACGGATAAGTATCCGTGCCTTTTCCTTTGCTGCATGTGGATTCAAGACCAACGTTCTTTTTGATAGCACTTCTGCCATCTACTTTATAAAATATCTAAATTAGTCAGGTGTTACTTCAATCTTTTAGTGAGTATATTAAATGTTTTAGTGCAAAAACAAATGTCATAGGATCATAGGAAGTTACTAGGCTATTGGCCCTGAGGCCCTTATAAGCCTAGCCAAAAGTTTAGCCCATGCATAGACAAATCAGCACCTGATGCCCCTGTCCAGCAGGGACACAGGTGGAATCCCAGGGATGTATTTCCTATTTCCCATCCAGTTATCCAGGTTGTGCTTAAAAAGGGGTAAAGAGGTACTCGACGTGGAGATGGAGTCTGTTCCATAGATGGGGGAGTCTCTGGGACACAAATCTCTCCAACCAACAAGTCATATTGATGTCACAGACCAGGTTACTCAAGTGGAGCTTGACTTGTGGATATGCAGCAGTTCCATCAAGTCAGGGGCCGAGATTGTCTTGTATGCCAGATAGAGGTCACCTCTGAGGAATCTGTATGAAACAGAGAGGAGGGATAGGTCTTTTGGCCTGTGTACGGTAGATTTTTGAAGTCCTTGATTCTCCTGGTGAGGAATCTCTGTGGTCTCTCCAGCTGCTGCATGTGCTTTGCGAGGTATATGCCAAATGGGGCTTTGTACTCAATAATGGGCCTTATAAGGGAAGAATACAGGGATGTTGTGACCTCCTTGTCCCTGGATGAGATACCCTTACTTATGAGGTGGGCCATATAGAAAACTTTCTGTACAATGGAAGCAACATGGTGGTCAAAAGTCAGGTTGCTATCAACCTGGGTGCCCAAATCCCTCACTACTGATTGTGTACTTAGGTCGTTGTTATTAATGTGATAATATGTGGGGATGTCACTCTCCCCAAAGGGGATGATGATGCATTTTTTGGCATTCAACTTGAGGCCATGTTTCTGGCACCAGCCATTTGTTTTGGTGAGACCCTCTTGGAGGACGTTTACATCACTTGGGGGATTGATGACTGCGCCCGGCTTGCTTCATCTGCAAACTTAGTCAGCCATTGCCCACTGGTTTTGGCCTGCACCTCAGATAAGTATATCCCAAATAACAGAGGTCCCAAGACCGATCCCTGGGGTATGCCACTCGTTATGGGTCTACTGGTTGAAGTGGATTCCCCTGTTTTGATTAGGTGGGTTCTATCAGTGGACCAGTTTGCTACCCATCTGGTAACATATGGTTTGATGCCTACTTGAGAGACCTGGCTGGTGACCTTCTCCATATCATTTAGTGTGTGTGTGTGTGTGTGTGTGTGTGTGTGTGTGTGTGTGTGTGTGTGTCTGTCTCTGTGTGGTCAGTTACATCATGCGTGCAGTACTATACATGGCCTTCATCAATAATATCCACCTGGCGGAGCCCTTATATCATACTACTTTTGGCACTTGTATATGATGCTGTACTATGCAAGAAAATAGGACTTTGCAATTCCCTGCCCTGTGTATGCCATGGTATTCCATGCAGTATCCTATTGACACTGCACCCCTTATATGCATACACGTGTGCCATGTGATTGTGGTGTGAGTCTGCATATCCAATATGTGGGTGCCTGGGTGTCTTTCACATGACAATGTGCTGTGCTGCCACCCCTGTGTTTGCCGATTCTAAGGTGGAATACCTGTATTTGGCTCATCCTTCCATATAAGTGAGTTACACAAACAAGATACTACTCATCCCTCCCTGACAGGTACTACAGGAATTGCAGGGATGCAGTAGTTACATTACCATGCCAGGTCTCACAGGTGTTGCAAGGATGCAGTAGTTACATTACTATATCAGGTATCACAGGCATTGCAGGGATACAGTAGTTACATTACCATGCCAGGTACCACAGGCATTGCGGGGATGCAGTAGTTACATTACCATGTCAGGTACCACAGGCATTATGGGGATGCAGTAGTTACGCTACCATGCCAGGTACCACAGGCATTGCGGGCATGCAGTAGTTACATTACCATGCCAGGTACCACAGGCATTGTAGGGATGCAGTAGTTAGATTACCATGCCACGTACCACAGGCATTGTGGGGATACAGTAGTTACATTACTATACCAGGTACCACAGGTATTGCAGGGATGCACTAGTTACATTACCATGCCAGGTACCACAGGCATTGCAGGGATCTAGTAGATGCATCACCATGCAAGGTACCACAGGTGTTGCAGGGATGCAGTAGTTACAGTACCATGCCAGGTACCACAGGTATTGCAGGGCCAGGTACCACAGGCATTACAGGGATGCAGTAGTTATATCGCCATGCCAGGTATGACAGGGTTGCAGTAGTTACAGTATCATGCCAGGTACCACAGGCATTGTGGGGATGCAGTAGTTACATTACCATGCCAGGTACCACAGGCATTGTAGGGATGCAGTAGTCAGATTACCATGCCACGTACCACAGGCATTGTGGGGATACAGTAGTTACATTACTATACCAGGTACCACAGGTATTGCAGGGATGCACTAGTTACATTACCATGCCAGGTACCACAGGCATTGCAGGGATCTAGTAGATGCATCACCATGCAAGGTACCACAGGTGTTGCAGGGATGCAGTAGTTACAGTACCATGCCAGGTACCACAGGTATTGCAGGGCCAGGTACCACAGGCATTACAGGGATGCAGTAGTTATATCGCCATGCCAGGTATGACAGGGTTGCAGTAGTTACAGTATCATGCCAGGTACCACAGGCATTGCGGGGATGCAATAGTTACATTACCATGCCAGGTACCACAGGCATTGTAGGGATGCAGTAGTCAGATTACCATGCCACGTACCACAGGCATTGTGGGGATACAGTAGTTACATTACTATACCAGGTACCACAGGTATTGCAGGGATGCACTAGTTACATTACCATGCCAGGTACCATAGGCATTGCAGGGATCTAGTAGATGCATCACCATGCAAGGTACCACCGGTGTTGCAGGGATGCAGTAGTTACAGTACCATGCTAGATACCACAGGTATTGCAGGGCCAGGTACCACAGGCATTACAGGGATGCAGTAGTTACATCGCCATGCCAGGTACGACAGGGTTGCAGTAGTTACAGTATCATGCCAGGTACCACAGGCATTGCAGGGATGCAGTTGTTACATTACTATGCCAGGTACCACAGGCATTGCAGGGATGCAGCAGTAACATTACCATGCCAGGTATCACAGGCATTGCAAGGATGCAGTAGTTATGTCACCATGCCAGGTATCACAGCATTGCAGGGATGAAGTCATTATATCACCATGCCAGGAACCACAGGAGTTGCAGGGATGCAGTAGTTACATCACCATGCCAGGAACCACAGGAGTTGCAGGGAACAGTAGTTACATCACCATGCCAGGTACCACAGGCACTGCAGGGATGCCAGTTACATCACTATGCCAGGTGCCACATGCACTGCAAGGATGCAGTAGTTACATCACCATGCCAGGTACCACAGGCATTCCAGGGGTGCAGTAGTTGCATCACCATGCCAGCTACCAAAGGTCTTGCAGGGTTGCAGTAGTTATATTACCATGCCAGGTATCACCTACATTGCAGAGATGCAGTAGCTACATCACCATGCCAGGCACCACAGGTGTTGCAGGGGTGCAGTAGTTACATCACCATGACAGGTACACAGACATTGCAGGGATGCAGTCATTACATCACCATGCCAGTTACCACAGGCATTGCAGGGATGCAGTAGTTATTGCCATGCCGGGTACCACAGGTATTGAAGGGATGCAGTAGTTACATTACCATGCCAGTTACCAAAGGCATTGCAGGGATGCAGTAGTTACATTACCATGCCAGTTACCAAAGGCATTGCAGGGATGCAGTAGTTATATTACCATGCCAAGTACCACCGGCATTGCAGGGATGCAGTAGTTACATTACCATGCCAGTTACCAAAGGCATTGCAGGGATGCAGTAGTTACATTACCGTGCCAGGTACCACAGGCATTGCAGGGATGCAGTAGTTACAGTACTATGCCAGGTACCACAGGCATTGCATGGATGCAGTAGTTACATCACCACTCCATGTAACGCAGACACTGCAGGGATGCAGTATTACATCACCATGCCAGGCACCCAGGTACTGCAGAGACACCATAGTTACATCACCATGCCAGGTACCACAGGCGTTGCAGGGATGCAGTAGTTACATCAATATGCCAGGTATCACAAGCGTTGCAAGGATGCAGTAGTTACATCACCATGCCAGGTATCACAGGTGTTGCAGGGATGCAAAAGTTACATCACCATGCCAGGTATCACAGATGTTGCAGGGATGCAGTAGTTACATTACCATGCCAGGTACCACAGGCATTGCAATGATGCAGTAGTTACATTACCATGCCATGTAGCACAGGCATTGTAGGGATGCAGTAGTTGCATTACCATTCCAGGTACCACAGGCATTGCAGGGATGTAGTATTTACATAATGTCAGGTACCATAGGTACTACAGGGATGCCGTATTTACATCACCATGCCAGGAGCCACATGCAGTGCAGGGATGCAGTAGTTACATCACCATACCAGTTCTTCTTCATTCTGTCTGTATAATGCTCCACATCCATACCACTGTCACAGTTCTCCCAGTAAATTCAGTTAGTGTGTTTTAAAGCTCTCTTATACAAGACAGTAGTGGCACTTTTTTATATTTCCCTAGCATGAGCCACTTATTGGGGTTGGAATGTTAATGAGGCCAGATAGTGCCAGTGTCTGTGCTCTGCATTGTCCATGCCTAACAGCGTGGAACATGCACATATTTTTTGGCATGAGGAATGTGACTTCTCTAGGTGGGCTGGAGAGTACTTGAAGTACCACACTGTGCCACAGCACTACATTGTATGGTACTTGATTCAGCAGTGTGTATCCATGTGCAACTGAAATTGGCCAGGGTACAATAATGTGAATTAAGAATAAAAGTAGGTGGCAGTTACAAGAAATGCATGAGGACTGCTATTACCTGAAGGGGGTAAAGGCTGGTGTGCTGGAGGCAAAGTTCACCTTTCCAGCAAAGGGAGGAAATTCGTCTTGTATCATGAGAGCTGATATTATATCTAATTCTAGCAGTGAACATTGATTCTGAATAAAAAAGTGCACATAAACTGCTGAATACTGATGCTATAGCCGTAACATTTTACATTAGTACCATTTAATATTTAAATTATAATATTATTGGCACTAATGATAATATCCGAATAGTATTACTTTTATGTATGGTTATGTCTAAATATCATAAGTGTTTACCTGCTAAAAGCATTATATTTGCATTAAAAGATATATAATTGCCCCTTAGGCTCAGAAGTTTAGTATATTGGCACTGTTGTGCATACATGTGTGTGTGTATTGTACATACCTGCCTTCTTTAACATTTGAACAGTTGTCTCTCACTCTGGCTTCTGATATTTGTATATGATTCAGAGTAGCTACTGTAGCTTAGCTTGGACACAACATGATTTATGACAGTGTTACTTCTCTTGTTTTCTGCAGCATTGTATTGAATCCCATCCTGTGACGATGGTTGTTTCAGTGATATTTAATGTGTTTTGGTTTGCTTGGGTTTCTTTTGTTTCAGTACAAAAGCCATAAATCACAGAGCACATTAATATCATTCACTGCAGAATTACAACTATTTTCATGTATACTGAACCTCACTTTTATCACTGTTTCAGAAACTTGCACTGAATTGCTTAGTGCACATTGTAAGGCTACTGTGTTTTCAATTTAACACATTCAAATCTGTAGCATCTTTATCATACACGTGTAACGCTAAACACCCATAGTTATTTATGGCTTTGAGACATTTTTGGAGTCTGTATATTTTACTGCATGAGACACCAATTAATAATAGACAGTATTCGAAAGCACAAGGTGAAAGTAATAAAATGATGCTGAGGTTGTTAATCTCAGATGTTCTGCAATGCAGAAATTAACCACTGATTTCCCTCATTATTCGTATTTACACTCAGATTTTTATAACTGAGAGGCCTATGTGTTCTTGAGGGACATGGTGTTAAATGCCCTGGTAGGAGAAAGAAAAGTACATTGTCAGTGTCCAATTACAGTGCATTATACTGCAGACATTGGTGATTTGCCAGTAATTATGACTATATATGAACTATTTTCATATGTTCCTAACATTTCTAAAACCAAGTGACTTACAAACTATGTGAAACTTCAGATGATGTTGAAGAAAACTATCCTTGATATTTGCACTATAAATAGTACATCTTAGGAAATGTGCAAGGTTATTTATTTATATTGGTAGTTGTACAAATAAACATTTATTCCAATTTCTGTAACTATCTCAGTAAGCATACACACTACAGAGAGGAACTGTTTGCTGCCATGTGAAAGGTTATGTCTGCTTAACAAAACTTTGTTGACAATAGACATCTAAGTTGTACAGTTTCTGGGGTGTGACAATTTGTAAAACATTAGAGAAAAAAATATTCTGGGTTTGTGACCAGTATAACATGTTATAGTAGTGATTTAAAGAATTTGAATGCAGTGACAATTATCAATGCAAAAAAGACTTTTCACTGAAAACATTGTTGTTTGTAGCATTGTAATAGCTTTTATTGTTGATAAAATATTTGCATTTTTGTATTATGATTTTTAACTCGATTTCTCAGAAAATTCTCTGGAATGGAAGGATTTGTATGTGCTGATAGAGATGTGGCATTCTGCATCAAAGAGGTGTTAAAGCAGATTGATTCTGTGCTTGCCATTTATATCAGGTATTTACAGATGATTTTAGAGATTAACCAATATGTTTAACACTAGATGAGGATGCTTTTTTTCCTTGGATTCTAAAAAGTAGGGTACACCTGGATAGGATAATGCCATTATTTTAAAGTTATTACTGATTCCTTTAGATTTGCACTGTGCAAAAATTGAAAAGGAGGGATATGTATTTTAGAACAAGATTTTTTTTCAAACAGTTTTTTTAATGCTTAGTAGTGGTCATCACAGTTTAGTTACAGGACTGGTTAGTAGTTTGATATTTGCAGTGAGAAAACAGTGCTACTATATCAAGATTCTGTAAGCATTTTCTTAATTTTTTCCTCTGATGTTTATATACAAGTGTTGCGATAGAATATAAATATTTTGAAGCAGCTGCAATGGTAGCTGAGGGTGTTGGTATTAGTGGTACAAATAAGATGGACAGTATAACTATTACTATTACATCTATATGTGTTTATAGAGAAAAGTGCTCACAAGGTTGGGTAATACCACAGTACAAAACTATGATTCTGTGAAGCAGCAATGTCATGTTTATAATAAAACAAAATAAATGTGGACGGTCTGTAATCCTTTAGATCTCTCTGTAACCTGGGTTTGGGCACACTACATCTGTTAACTGTACTCCTGCCAGACTTCCTACTGTTTAAGCTCCTCATGCAAGACTTCTTCCCTTAGCTCCCTGGTAGACCCACTTAAAAAAACAGAATGTATTATTTTGGGTCACAGCCAGAAAACAGATCTTCCCTTCATAGTTTGCACACTAATGTAGAGTGAGCCAGTCACACATTCCCACAACTAATCCCAAAACCCTGGGAATCCATTCCACCCAACATCAGAGATCTGTGTTGCTGCCAGTATTTGTACTTTAAACTTAAAGGCCATTTAAGAGAAATATCTAACTATACGTACCTTAAATGGTACAGTTCACTCATTCAACCTAATAACGTAACCTAGCAAATCATATTACTAAGTTCCCTGCAAAGATTAATATTTTTAATCATTATACTTTTCTGCTGGGCTCCTCTTTATATTATGTTATTCAGCTCCCCTTACATCTGCCTCTTATCCCTCCATCTTTCTGTAAATAACATATGGAGTACGTTGTCCAAAGTAATCATGTACTTCTAATGCCTTTGGCAGAAAAGTGAAGGATTTATGTGTGATCAGCTGTACCCCGGTAAACAAATATATAGTTGTGCGTGTGTGTACATGTTTGTGTGTGTATTTTTATATATACATATTTGTTTGCCAGGGTGGAGCACTGATCACAAATCACAACTTGCAGGCCCAGTCTGCGTTACATGAATAGTAACACAAATGTGTGCACCATCATGGCATTAACATCTAAACTACAGGAGTACAGAAAACTGCATGTACATTTATGCCAAATATATATATATATATATATATATATATATATATATATATATATATATAAAATGTAGATTAAAGTTCAACAGCAAAAATTTGCTTATTGTACATCCTAAATACATGGGATCATAGGAAGTTACTAGGCTAATGGTCCTAGGACCCTTGCAAGCCTAGCCAAGTTCTCCCCTTATTTCCATGATCAGCAGATATTGCCTCTGTCCAACAGGGACACAGGTGTAACCCCCGAGGTGAATTTACCGTCATCTATCCAATCATCCAGATTGCGTTTGAAGAGGGCCAATGAGGTGCTCTGTTTGACATGAAGTAGGAGTCTGTTCCAAAGATGTGGTAACCTCTGGGAGACAAATTTGTCCCTCAAGCAAGTTCTGTTAATGTCACATACAAGGTTAAGTGAGTAACTCGTGTACCATTAGACTTATGGAGATGCAGCATTTCCAGTAAAGCAGGGTCAGAGATTGCCTTGTATGCAAGGTAGAGATTGCCTCTGAGTAGTCTGTATGAAACAGAGTAAAGTGACAGTGATTTCAGGTGATCCACATAGCTGAAGACATAGAATTTTCCCTGTGAGGAATCTTTGTGGTCTCTCCAATTGCTGCAGGTGCTTGAAAAGGTACATACCAAAAGGGATGTTGTACTCAGTTATTGGACTGATGAAGGACTGGGATGTTGTAACTCCTTTTTTCTGGAAGCAGTGCCCTTACTTATGAGGTGAGCAATGTAGACTGCCCTTCTTACCACTGTGGAGACATGGTGGTCAAAGGTAAGGTTGCTGTCAACCTGTGTGCCCAGGTCTCTCACCATTGAGTGCGTACTTAGGGTGTTGCTATTGATGTGGTAGTTAGCAGGAACATCACCCTTACCGAAAGGGATGATAATACATTTTTCGCATTGAGTATAAGGCCATGACTTTGGCACCAATCATCTGTTTGTGTAAGACCCTCTTGTAGGATGTTGACATCATTTGGAGATTCTATGACTGCTCCCAGTTTGCAGTCGTCAGCAAATTTTGTCAGACACAGACCTTTAGTTTTTGCTTGTACTTTGGAGAAATAGATTCTAAACAGTAGAGGTCCCAGGACTGATCCCTGTGGAACACCACTGGTTACAGGTCTGCTTTTGGAGGTGGATTCTCCTATTCTGACTATATGGGTTCTGTCAGTGAGGCATCTAATGGTATAAGGGATCAAATTCCTTGGCTAAGTCTAGGTAGGCTGTATGTACAGAGTTCCTCTCGTCCAGGGCCTGACTGTCTCGAAGAAGTTCACCAGGTTTAACAAGCATGTTCTCCCTTTGACAAATCCAAACAGAGTAGGGTCAAGTGTGTGGAGATTACCTGCAACTTTGTTAAGGTCCATGATGATTCGCTCCATGGCCTTGCAAATAAGGCTAGTCAGGCTAATAAGTCTGTAGTTCCTGGGGTCAGTGGAAGCACCACTTGTGTGCAAGGGAGTGACAGTGGCTGTTTTCCATTCAGCTGAGAAGAAGTGGGTGCTTAGACTATGATTTTAGAGTACCCAGTGGTGTTGCTAATTCTTGTTGGAGCTCATGTAGGATGCAGCCTGGGATGTTATCAGGTCCCATAGATTCTGTGTTCCTGGCCTTAGTGAGGACATTAATGACCTGCTCTTTAGAGATACAAGGTAGGGGACAGGTGGTAGGGATGTCATGGGGTACGTGTGGCAGGGACAGGGGAGTGAAGTTTTCACAGAACCTGTTGGCCAACAGGTTAGCTATGTCCACATGCTCAATATATGTGGTATCATTTACTACTAGTTTGGCGCAAATCTGGGCCTTTGCTTTTAGGTTACGGATGTAACTAAAGAATGCCTTATGGTCCTCTTTAGTTGAGGAAACTAATTTGGATTCATAGGTTGTTTTGAAGGACTTTACAAGAAGTCTTATTAGCTTGTTTAAGCTGATAAGAGGGTGTTTCCAGTTTAAGGCTCACTCCCCCTTACTCATAGATAGCAATTTTCTACTCTTATTGTAAAGTCTGCTAATGGCAGTTGTCTACCAGGCAGGTTTGCTCTACCTTGAGGAACTTGTTTTGGTCCTACCAGGTACAACAAAGTCAGTGCAGTTATACAGGTGGTTGTGTAAAGCATTGGTGTAGAACTCAGCATAGTTGCCAGTCCCATCTGATGGGGGAGGTGCAGTGAAGCTATTTATACCATCCTGTCAGAAGTTATAATCTACTTTGGAGAAGTTTTTTTAGTTTAGTTGTTGCTGGGGGGGGGGGGGGGGGATCAGGTGTGACAGTTACTTCAAATGAGACTGATATTTTGGTGAGATTTGACCAGGCAAGACCTCACAGTGGGGGTGCTACAGTGGTCCCCCATATTGGTAAGCACCAGATCTAGTATGTTGGTACCACTTGTGTGGGTGTCAACTAGCTGGTCCAGGGCATTGGAGATAAAGTCGAGGAACCTTTGGGCAAGTGAGTTTGAGCATGAGTAATTTACCCAGTCAATGGACGGGAACTTGAAGTCACCCAAAACCATGGTATTATTCGGATGTATCTTGATAGACTCAAGTGGATCCAAACAGGCAGAGTGGGTGTTTTGATTTATGGAGGGGTCCTCTTGCTGGCAATAACTTGAATAGATGTCTTACCAACAGTTAATTGCACCTGAGGTATCTCCAGGAAATCATGCTGTTTGACCAATCTGGAGGTGTATTTATCTTTAATGAAAATTGATACACTGCCTCCTTTAGGTTTCACACCTTTAGTTTGTGGTCTGAACGTGTGGCAGGAGGTGTAACCAAGTATGGCTGGTGTGCTCTCTACAGCCTTGAACCAGGTCTCTGTGACTGCACAAATTTTTGCGTTTCCAAACTGAGAACTGCTTCCAGTGAGTGCAGATCATGTTCAGTCTCCTAGCATTTGGCAGCATAACCTTGAGATTGTTTTAGATGGAGTTTTTACTTCGGGAATTTTGTCTTTGAGACACCACCTAAAAAAGGCACTATGGGGTAACAAGAGCCTTAGCTAGCAGCCGAAATCCCAGGGGTGGCAGATGAAGGCCATCTCTGGGAAAGCTTTGAGGTCTGTCGATCATGTCATCCCAGGTTGACAGATACTGGATCCTCTTAGAATGACATCAGAAACTAAGTCAGTTATTGAAGTCAGTGATTTTCTGTTTGTATTGAGGCATCATCCTAGGTTGAGGTAAAATGCTGCTTAAGGCTTGGAAACCTACCTGCCTGAGACACACAGTCTTGAGAGATCAGTCATCTCTGTCTTCATATAGTACAGAAAGGTACATCTGAAGTCATTCACATCAACATGGACTATGATGGAGTCATAACAGTACCCGTTTCATGTGTGATGTGGCATATCCTGGCACCTGACAGACAGCTGACCATGACCTTTTCATTATCAAGCCTGCTGAGAGGAACAACTGCGTGCCTCATGATGGAATCAGCTATGACTAATATGTTTGGTTTTGTGGTTTGCCTTAAGGGCTTGGCAGGTGAGAGACTGGTACGTGAGCTATTATGCACTCATTTTATTCTCCAGCAGACTTATGCTTGTTATCATCTTTATTTATAAATGATTGGACTGTTTGGGCCACTGTCTGCCTGTTATCTTCATGCATTAACGGAAGTGATCTGTTTTTCCAATTTTGTAATTTATTCTTCTTGTACAGAACCTGAAGTAGCTCCACAGTGATCCAATGTTCTTCCCTAGTTAAAAAATAGAAACCAAAATAAAACTAATATTCATGGTCTCTAAGTGTGGATTATTCCAGTATTCCTGTACTCTGTTGCAGTCTGAATTTTGCTAGTATTACACAGATTTTTGGTAATGCTGTTGCCCTGCTTTTTCACACGCAGGTTAATAGAAAAAGCTATTGTTTTAGCTGAATTATGAAAGCGCTGGTCTGCTTTGTTCCAGTACTTGCATGCTGTTCATTAGTGTTTTGTTCTGGCTATTTTATATGATTTTTCCTGCTTTTCACATTTCCCAAAAACTCAAGTCATTTTATTGTGAATTTTTGTATGATATATCTTGTTCTTTTGGTCTAGATCTGGGTCCTGACTGAAAATAGTGTCTGACTAGTCCACTTACCCATTTAACAGTAAAACCAAACAAATGTCTTCCAAAACTAAATTTATTTCACCCTGTACCCACATGCACACACGGTGGGGCTTATCTCTGTATACCCAAAATTGATGTTACTAACTCCTTGATTTTACATTTTTCTCCAGGAGAAGTACTGGTAAATCCCAAAAGGCAAACTGTGTGAGTATTGGAAAAATGTGGGATTCCAATGCTATTTGGCATTTTAGGCATTTATTCACTACAACTAGTATTTCTTCTTTTTCTCATGTTTGTTACTTGTAATATTGTCATCTTGCTTTTTATTGAGCGCTGTACCTATAATCTGTTTTAATGTTGTGTGTGTGTGTGTAATATAGGCACACATATACACAAATATAGATAGATTAATGCACACAGTTATACACACACATATACACGTGTATATGTACATATGATAGAGATGCAATAGAAAATTATATGAGATCACAATAAGGAACAAAAATTGTATTTAAAAATTCTTTGTGTGTCTCTCAAATTTCATGTCCTGCAAACAGAATCTATTTTTTGAGAACTGTAAATCATTATCTGTGGGATGCTTCAGTGATGTGAGCAACTGCACAGACAATTTCTTCTATTCTATCCTATTTTATGGAGGCACTGGCAACTTATCATAATTCAAAAAGTATGTTTAAAATGTGACAGTGAACTTAAAATAGGCATATGGTACAGACCTTACGAGCCATGATTTGCCAATAAATGGATATGACAGCATTCATTACAGTAGCATTTAGTGACATATCACAATTTGTTAGATAATTAACTGTCACTCATTCAAGTGTCAGCTGATTTAATTATTTATAAATATATTGAGGGGTGGTGGAACTAAGGGGAGATAGAAATCCGTACCCTTACAAAGCAGAAATCATACTGCTCTTTTTCTGTGGATGCTTTCATTGTGCTTAAGCATTGAATGGTGGCATGATAAAATATGGTAAATGGTAAAGTACAGTGCTCATGTTTAAATATTACCATTGTTTATAAGCAGTTTGCCAAACTTACTGATTTATTCATGGTATACTTCACTTTCACTGATTCAGCATCACAGAGGTGGGATTGTCATATGGACATACAAATGCACTGATAGATATGCATGTGTGCTTAACTCTGTTTGCCCAAGCAGAGCAGTTTGCATTTACATAGCTTCCCCTCAGATGCCCCTTCTCCAGCCATTCTTCAGTCTGCCCCAGGTATCCTTGATTGTATTTATTGACCTGCACTCTGCAGTTGCCTCTGGCTGTGTGATAACACTCCACCATCGTCTCATAGTAAAAGTATTTCCTCCTGCTAGACTCATGCTGCTGTGAGCTGCTAACCTGTTTATTTTCTGCTGAGCCCCTCCCCTTCATTCCTTCATTTTGCCCCAGACAGTGTGGTATGATCATATCATGTCTTGCTGCTAACCGTCTGCTTTTTAGTATGTACATTCCTGACTGTCTAACCTGCTAATGATAACTCAGCCTCATTATTGCAGTCTTTATTTAGGATCATAGGAGGTTACTAGGCTAATGGCCCTGGGGCCCTTACAAGCCTAACCAAAAGTTTATCTCCAAAAAGAAACCTCGGTCAGCACCTGTTGCCCCTGTCAATGAGGGACACAGGTGGAACCCCTGGGACAAATTTGTGCTATATTGCCCACTGTGTGCTTTCTTTGTGTGACCACAAGATCTGGACACCGTGTTCTCCAGGTGCAGCCTTCCCACTGTGCTGCACAGTAGGAAAATAACCCTGATATTTCTTGACTATATTCTAGTAGCTGTTCACGCTAATGCTGTATAGAGCTTTATCTATGCCCTTTGCCAGTCCACTGAGTGATTCATCTTAGAGGTGATTGTTTTATTTTATTAATTTGTTTGTTCAATTCCTTTTTATCAGGCTAGTCAGTACTGTGTAATAGGTTCACAGGTTTTCACTAAAATTATTGCCAAGGAGATCATCAAGAACCTCAGCTACATCAAACCATACTGGTAGGAAACTTAACAATGTTCCCGTTAGGTTCATAGGTGTGTACTAGGCTAATGGCCCTGGAATCTTTACAAGCCTAGCTCATATGATTACCCAGGCATAGTGACACCTGACCTTAGTGCCCAGAGCCTCTGTCGAGTAGAGCCACTGGAGTGATCCCCGAGGTGAATTTTCTATTTCCCATCCACTCATCAAGATTTCTCTTGAAGAGGGCCAGTGATGTGCTCTGCTTGACATGTATGGGAAGTCTATTCCATAGTATGGGCAGTCTCTGGGTTATGACACAAACATCCTTCAGAGAGGCCTCATAGAAACAGATAATTGGTGCCAGAGCCATGGCCTTAAGCTGAACACCAAAAAATGTATAGTCATACCCTTTGGGAAAAACAAGGTACCGACAAATTACCACATAGGCGGTAATCCATTAAGTACGGAAGAGGTAATCAGGGACCTAGGGACCCAGGTTGACAGTAACCTCTCATTTGACACTCACATTGCCAAAGTGGTTAGGAAGACCTTCTATATTGCCCACCTTATCATGAAGGGTTTCACATCTAGATCAAGGGAGGTCATTGTGCCCCTGTACTCTTCTCTTATCAGGCCAATGATTGAGTACAATGCCCCATTTGGGATGTATCTCACCGGACACCTGCAGCAGTTGGAAAGACCCCAAAAGTTCCTCACCAAGAGGATAAAGGGTCTTAAACATATGTCATATGCTGCCCGACTGAAAAACTCCAGCTCTATTCAGTCGCATACCGCCTACTCAGAGGTGATCTGTGCCTGACGTACAAGGCCATGTCCAATCCTGAATTAATGGACATGCTCCACCTTAGAAAATCCAAATCCATCAGAGCCACGAGAACAAGTGACTTAAACCTCAACACAGAAATAAATAGAACGTGCTGGAGGGACAGATTCATAACCCAGAGGCTCCCTACACTCTGGAACAGAATCCCAGTCCATGTTAGGTAGAACCCCTCACTGACTCTATTCAAGAGAAATCTCGACGAGTGGATGGGAGATCGTAGGTTTACCCCGGGGGGTCATCTCTGTGTCACTACTAGACAGAGGCATAGTAAACTAAACCCTAAAAGGGCGTAGTATTCTCATCCTAAGGGGTGGTGTAAGCCACATACACTCTGGCTAGGCTTATAAATGCCCTAGGGCAGATAGCCTAGTACGAACCTATGAACCTGTCCCGCCAGCATGTTCTGTTAATTGTGGTAATGAGGTTGAGGTCTCTGGGGCATGTGGTGTGGATGTATTGGGATTTCTTTAGATGTAGCATTTCTAACAGAGCTGGGTCAAACATGGCTTTGTCAAGCAGAGATCACTTCTAAGTAGGCGATATGAGACAGAATAGTGAGTTTTTTGAGTCTGTCCATATAGGACAAGTGTTTAAGGCCTAGGATCCTCTTTGTGAGGTACTTTTGCGGCCTCTCCAGTTGTTGCAGGTGTCTAGTGGGGTACATGCCAAATGGGGCATTGTACTCTATGACTGGCCTAATGAGGGAAGAGTAAAGGGAGACAATGACCTCTTTCTTCCTGGATGCGAAACCCTTTGTAATGTGATGTGCCACATAGAAGGACTTTCTGACCACAGTGGCAATGTGGTAATCAAAACAGAGGTTGCTGTCAACCTGTTACCAGACCTTTTATAATGCCTTCTGTGTTCACTGGACTACCATCAGTATGGTAATTCAAGGGAACGGGGTTTTTCCCAAGGGGGATGACGACATATTTTTTGGCATTGAGCTTAAGGCCATGGTTCTAACACCAGTCGTTGGTCTCAGTGAGGCCTTTCTGTAGGATGTCAGCATCACTTGGGGAGTTAATAATAGCTCCCAACTTGCAATCGTCTGCAAAATTTGTCAGCCAGTGTCCATTCGTGTTGGCCTGGACTTCAGAGAAGTAGATACCAAACAGGAGAGGACCCAGGACCAAACCCTGTGGGACTCCACTCGTGACTGCTCTGCCGTCTGAGTTGGAGTCAGCTACTTTCACACTGTGGGTTCTCTCTGTGAGCCAGTTTGTAACCCACCTAGTGATATGGGGTTGATGCCTAGCTTCGTGAGTTTTTCTATGATTCCTGAGTGGAGAATGGTATCAAAGGCCTTGGCCAGATCAAGGTAGGCTGTATGAACCACCTTGCCTTCATCCACGGCTGTGGTGACTGACTCAAAGAAGTCGACCAAGTTGAGCAGGCATGGTCTACCCTTCAAAAAACCAAACTGTGTAGGATCCAGAGATTGGAGATTCCCTGTATCCTTGTTTATTAGGTCCATAATGATGCGTTCCATAGCTTTGCATATCAGACTTGTCAGGCTTAATGGGGCGATAGTTCCCAGGGTCTGTAGTCACTCCTCCTTTCTGGAGAGGGATAACTGTAGCAGTGTGCCATTTGTTAGGGACAAAGCTTGAGGTGACACTGTGATTCAACAGATCACACAGGTGAGGTGCCAGTTCATTCTGTAGTTCATGTAGAACACAGCCAGGGATATTATCAGGTCCCATAGAAGCTGTATTCTTGGCCTTGGACAGTGCTGTTTTAACCTGTGCAGCAGTAATACTGGGTGCCTGGCAATTTGCTGGTATTGTGATTGGTAATTTGGGTGGGGAGAGAGTGGTAAAGTTGGCACTGAATCTGTTGGCCAGTATATTGGCTCGGTATAGGAGGTACCATTGTGCAGTAGCTCAGAGCAAATCTGGATATTGCCGTGAAGATTTTTTACATAACTGTAGAAGGCCTTGTGGTTGTCTTTGCTATCTGCTGCAATTCTATTTTCCTAGCTAGCTTTAGATGATTTGATGA
Organism: Protopterus annectens; assembly: GCF_019279795.1. Classification (NCBI taxonomy): domain Eukaryota; kingdom Metazoa; phylum Chordata; order Ceratodontiformes; family Protopteridae; genus Protopterus; species Protopterus annectens. The sequence continues at coordinate 1,201,973,858 of NC_056727.1, forward strand.
GGGATCTCAACTTTTTGTTGAGCCTGATAAGGGAGTTTTTCCAGTCTTGGGACTTTACCTTATTCTGCATCAGTTTCCTCCTGTTGTAGAGTTTGTTTATGGCAGGGGACCACCAGATTGTCTCCTTTTTTTGGAAGAGAGTGTCTTGGTTCTATTGGGTATGGCGAGATCCATGCATTTGTGTACGTGTTTGTACAGTGCTTTGGTGTATGATTCGGCGGTTCTCCATTTGCATGGGTGCCGTGAAGTTAGCCACCTCTATTTTTAGGAGCCCAATGTTAGCTTTGGAGAAGTTTTTCATGGTGGTTACCTTTGCAGGGGGTGGGGGTGGGAGGGATGTGGATTTCCAAGGTGATTAGTTTATGCTCTGTTCTAACCAGGGAGGAGTTGATTATTGGTGTTGAGCAACGTTCGCACTATTAAACAGAGTTTCCTCATATATCCCAGGTGAAAGTTTGCAATTACTCATTTTGTCATCCAAGCTTGTTTTAAAGGTTGCTAGGAAAGTGATCTGGTTAATATGTAAGGGCAGCCTATTCCACAAACAGAGAATACTCTTGGTTAAGTAACTGTTGCACAATTTGATGATGTTGATTTTGTAATTTATGTTTAGGTCTCTACAGCAGGTGTTTGCTTTACTTCTGATTCTGTTTAGGTAAAGAAGTTGAAAGAGTGGTGCATCATTTATAGCATGGTAGGCAGGCTAAGAAGAGATCACCAGTCTGGATTTATATGACATTGAGTAGAAGGACACAACTTTTAATCTGTCAGAGTAGCTAACAATAATGAGTCCCGAAATCCTTTTGGTGAAGAAATGTTGGTGTGCTGAGTTAGTTTAGGTGCTTAAAAAGGTACAGGTCAAAGGAGACATTGTGTTCAATGATGGCCCTAATAATGGAGGATAAAGTGAGACTATAACATCTTTGGACCTTGAGGAGATGCACAAAAGATAAGGTGTACAAAGCAGAAGGAATGTCTAACCAGCACAGCAACATGGTGGTCCAATGAGAATCTTATCAACATATGTACTTATGTCCTTGATGACTTTGTCAGACTTAACCAGAACATTATATGTATGGTAAGTGGAAGTAATGGTAAATGTTCAAAAAAAAAAAACTGTACTGCTTTTCTTGATATTTAGGGTAAGTCCGTGACTAACACACCAACATTTGTTTGGTCTAGCTCTTGAGAGAAAATTTGGATATCAGCATGGGATTTGATAACTGCAGTCATCAGCAAACTTCATTGCTAATGCCTGTTTGCAAAGGGGAAAAAAAGCTTTAGTATTAAAGGTTAAGACTTGCATTACATCCACTTAGAGGAAAAAAAACTTTGGTATATAAATTAGCAAGGGTAATGTAAGCAGTACAGGCAATAGTTTGATATACAGTAATATAGGCATATAGCATGACTTAGCGGTGGTACTGAAAACATTTCTGTCGAATGTTATTAACTCCATACTGATGCAACAGTGTAGAACATTAAATACATTCTTTATTCATGTTTATTATACACATAAGTCAAATAAAATCAAAGCATAACAATTATGGTACACTGATATATTAGTCATCAGCAGGAGCGACAAAAATCTGTCTGAGTTTGTGTGTGCGTGTGGGAACAAGAGATAGTAGGAAAACATGGTAGATATTAGTATGGGTAGATCCTACAGATCAGCGATGGCTGTAGAAAGTGATATGATGTATAAGAAGAGGGGAATGGAATTACAGTACAAAGTTAATGTGACACTCTGGGTTAAGAGTTCGTTAATTGTCATGGTAGTAACTGCTACAACAGAAATATATGCTAGTAATAAAGTTGATAGGATGCAGTGTTATTGAAGGGTGATGTGTGTTTTGGTTTTTGAGAGAAATAAGTGAAAGCACCTTTTTTAGATTACTTTAAACTGTGGGAAACAGGTTTTGTGCATATAAGAATGAGTTCTAACATTCTGGTATGTGATTACTTACTGGCCTCTCTACTAGCTTAGCTGGTGATTGATAGGTGTTTACTAAGCTAATGACTACAATGGCCTTTTTAAGCCTAGTTATGCATCATAATTTTTTAAAAAGTTCTGGTACCCTTGATAAGTGTAAGCAGGGGCTTGGGAGATGAACCATTTACAAGCAGTGGCCTGCAGATGAGCCATTTATAGGTTGCACATGTCCATTAGAGACATAGGTGCCAAACTAGGGATGAATTTCCTGTTCCCTATCCAGTTGTCCAAGTTACACTTGAATTGGGTTAGGGATGATCTCTGCTTCACATGGATAGAAAGCCTGTTCCAGAGATTGGGTAGTCTCTGGGATACATACCTGTCTCTCCGGCAGGTCCTGTTTATATCACAGGCAAGGTTTAAGTCTTTAGAATGGGTAATTCTGGTGCTGTTTGTTTTGTGGAGATGCAACAGGGCCATCAGAGTTGCATCTGACAATGCCATGTATGCCAGGTGTAGATCTCCCCTCGAAAGCCTGTAGGAGACAATACAGGGATAAGGCCTTGAGGCAGTCTGCATAGGACGTTTTACTTACACCCTGTATTCTTTTAGTGAGGAACCTCTATGGACATTCTAGTTGTTACGTACCCACCAAAGAAGCTATTGTACTCAGTGATAGGTCTGCCGAATTCCAAATAAAGTGGAACAATGACTTCCTAGGACTTGGATGCTATACCTTTGTTTATGAGTTGCGCAACATAGAATGATTTTCTCACTGCTGTAGACACAGATTACTCTCTATGTGTGTCCCTAAGTCCCTGATTACTGGGTCAACTCTAAGGGGTGTGTTGTCAGTATGATAGTTACCAGGGGTGGATGAGTTCCCAAAGGATACTATTATGCATTTATTGGCATTTAGTTTTAGTCCATGGCTTTGACAACAGTTGTTTGTCTGTGTCAGCCCTTCCTGGAGAACATTTGTGTCAGTGTGGGATTCAATGACCGCTCCTAATTTGCAATCATCTGCAAATTTAGTCAGCCAGAGACCATTGACATTGGCCTTTTCTTTGGAGAAGTAAATGCCAAAAATGAGGGGTCCAAGGACTGATCCCTGATGAACTCCACTTGTGACTGGGCCCTTTGTAGAAGTGGACTCCCCAATTCTAACTTCCTGGGTCCTGTCTGTGAGCCAGTTGGCTATCCACCAGGTGATATATGGGTTTGTACCTAAACTCTTGAGTTTGTCAACAATGCCTGAATGGGGTATTATGTCAAATGCCTTGGCCAGGTCAAGGTTGGCAGTGTGAACCGTTTTACCATCACCCATTGCTTTGATGACCTTCTCAAAAAAGTCCACCAGGTTGAGTAGGGGTTAATTCAGTGATGGAGCACCCTGTTTGATTAATCGGTAAGTGACATTAACATCTGGATGAATGATAAAGCTGATAAATTCACCAAAGTTTGTCCATATTATGAAGGGCTTAGACTGGCTGTTACTGCTATTGCTGATGTGATGGGGCTTTAACTGGGACTTGATTTTCCTTTTGGATATAATCACCTCTGTCATGGAGTGTGGAAACACCATCTCATCCATTTCAGAGCTGGGCTACCGTATTTCCTAAACTAATAGTGTCCTACTCTAGTTTAGGCCTATATAAAATCTTACCTGTGGTAACCCATTCTTTTGCTAAAGTGAAATATCCCAGAATGACCCTCACCATGTTTTGACACTGACGCATCCACAGGATCCATGACTATGGCATAATTAACTTGATTTGTTAATCGGACAAACCCAGTGACAAAAGTCCCCCTTTTCAGGGTAGAACTGGCAGTAATTTCTGAAACAAGTATTATTTGTCTTTTAATCTGCATGCCCATGGACTTGTTTTTTCTTGTGTAGGTCTTTAGTTAGATTCTAGTACTTTATACACTACAGTTATTCAGAGTCATACAGTAGACACATGGAGGCCGAGGGAATCAAACCCTGTGCTACAGGAAGTAGTTCATTAATAACTCACTGTCTTAACCCTCTGTGCTGACTTCAGACTACTTTCTTGGTCTTGGTAACCATATGGTCCTGGTTCCCCTCAAATTCATTAATGTGACCAGCTGTATTCCAGACTTCCATTAAAAACGTTATACCCCTTTGTGAAAAACAATCAGATCTCTCACTTGGTCTGTTAAATTCCCTTTCCATTATCCCAGGGAGCAAATATGCACTACATGTGTTCATCTTCCTTACTCAATAAATCCCTTCACCCTTTTTTTAATTTCTCCAAGTTTTTTTGGTTTCTAATACCATAACGGGAATGGACCCATTCCTAAGTTAAAGTACGATTAAAGTTCATGAAATTAGTATTGTTTCAGCCTTTGATATCAGCCAGAAGAGCTCTTTGCAGCACCCGCAATTTGTCCAGTGATGACTCCTTCTGCAATTTGTACAGGGCTACAAGTATTGTTAACATACCTAAATATGATTTTAGATTCATTTTTATAAGACCCATTGCTCCAACTACTATTGGAAGTGTCTGGGTATCTTTCTTCCACATTGCTGTTGTGTCTGCCTGCAAATCCTGATATTTTATGACTTTGTGTTTCTCTATTTGCAAGACATTGTAGTCACTGGGTGTGGTGATTTCAATGACCTGTGCTACTTTTGTCTTGTTTTCATGGACCACTATATCCATTTTTCTAGTGTATGCTTTTGAACTGTTGGAAATGGGTGATCCCATGTGATGTAGACTTCATCATTTTCTGTGATGCTTTGTGGCTCATGTTTCCAGTGCTTTTCAACCACTTCAGTACCATAATGTTTGCACAATCCCCAGTGCAACAGTCTTGCTACATATTATGCCTTTCAGTATGCAGTCCTTCTGCTATTTGTATGTCACAACCAGCAACAAGGTGTGCAACTGTTTCCAGTTCTGTTTTACAAAACCTACATTTGTCTGTTTCTCCCACATGTTCAATGGACTTTGTAAACCAACATATACGTAGCCCGCTGTCTTGGGCCGCCAGTATTAACCTTTCATCTCTTGGTTTGAATTTGCCTCTGCTTAACCATTCCTGCGTTTGATCCTGATCAACATGAAGTTCTTCCAGAAGTTTTCTATACTTGCAAGTGTATTTATGCATTTTCCACATTTCTTGGCTTTTCATCTGATTCTTCACCCTGTATTCTTTCTTTTGTTTTTTTTTTTTTTGGCACATTTAGTTGCTGCCTGACTTTTATCTACTTCTGGTTTGATTTCCATTCCTGCTTGATGCAGATATGCTTCTGCTAGACTAAGCAGAGAAGTTATCTTAGACTTATTCTCCTCATGGTTCAAAACTTTCACTACATTTGGGTCTTGTGAGGTCAGCAGATTATTCTCCTCATGGTTCAAAACTTTCACTACATTTGGGTCTTGTGAGGTCAGCAGATATAGGTGCAGTCCCACGACTGCAGATCTACACCTGTAATTAATTTCAAGGAGGCCCATGCCTCCTTCAGAACGGGAATATATAATCTTGGTATGCACTGATTTTTATAAATCATCTGGTGAGCATGAAGCATCCTTCTTGTTTTCCTGTCTAATCTATCCAACACATTTTGGGACTAGTCAATCATTCAAAAACTGTAAGTTAGGACAGGAAGCGCAAATTGGTTTATAGCTTGAATTTTGTCCCAGATGTCAAAGCTGTTTACAGGATTAATTTAAGTCTTCTGAAGTATTCCTTAGTAAGTTTTATTTCCATTTCTTCATGTTTTATTGTTGATCCTTCATCAGTTCCCAAATATTTATACACTCCCTCTTGCTCAAGTTCTTTTATATCACATTCTTGTCCCAAACTGATGTTTTCTTGATGCTGCAGTTTTCCTGCTTTAAAGGTTGCTTTTGCACATTTATCAAGACCAAATGACATTCTTATATCATCTGAAAAGGTTTTGACAACTCAGTTGTGCTTTCATTTCCTCATCTGATGAGCTGTACAGTTTTAAATCATCAATAAAGAGAAGATGAGAGATCTTTACATTTTGTTGTTTTCTAGTAGCCAAATTATAGCCATGGCCTAAGCTGGTAAATAGACAGCTTAATGGCTTAAGGGCAAGACAGAATAGCAACGGTGACAGAGAGTCACTCTGGAATATCCCCCTTTGAATTTTTATCCCTGGGATAAAAATCTGTCCTTTATCATGGCTTAATTGCAGAGTGGTCTGCCACTCTTTCATGGTCACTGTAATGTAGTCGATTAGTGTAGGGTGCATCTTATACATTTTAAGCACTCTTTTATCCATTAATGTGGGATACTATCAAATTTTTTTTGTAGTCAATCCATGCCAGACTTAAATTCTTCCCTTTTTTACAGTTCTCCACTATGACTTTATTTAACAACAAATGATCCTTAGTTCCATATGACTTTCTTTTATTGCCCTTTGTTCTATTGCCATAATTGAGTTTTCTTCTGAATGACTATAAACCCTGTCAACATCAGTTCAAGTGTATACTTTATATGTCGTCTAAAGGCAAGTTAGAGGTCTATAATTTTTAGAGTAGCTTGCAGGTTCTCTCTTAAGTAGGAGCATTGTTTTTCTGGTTGTTAGACAGGTTGTTGTCTGTTCCGGGAGTGCATTTAAATGGTTCTTACTCATGGCTAAATCTTTGTGCAAAGATGTTAATACTTTTAACCACAAGTTAGGTACTGCATCTCAGCGTGGGGCTTTCCAATTAGAGGCTTTTCTTAACTTTGTTTCAATCTCTCTGGCTGCTACTTCATCCCATTTCATATCTGTACCTTTAAACTTCTTATTTTTTATTTTACTTCTTCTATCCATTTAGCATCTTTGTTATGTTCCACAGGATCTTCATAAATACTTCTCCAAAATGCATCTATTTCTTCTTTTTTTGGTGGTCTTTCAATTCCTTTTACCTTGTTTCCCAATTCTCTATAGAACCTTTTTTGGGTCATCATGTTGGTTTTGTACTTTTCCTTTATATTTACCTGCGTATCTTCTGCGTTTTTCCACCTGTGCTGAGATGTTTAGTTTATTTGCGATAGTGTATGATAGATCCTGATCTGTTCTAATAATGTGCATTGCTTTTATCACGTCTTTTTTTCTAAGTATTTCTGTGGACTTGTTCCCTCTTTGTCAGAAAAATATGCATTAATGTATATGTTTAGTGCTTATTAGAAGCTAAAAGGGTTAACACATTTCATTCTATTTTATGTACAGCTTAATTCTGTTTGAAATTATAAGATGCTTTTTCAAACTGCAGTATGCTTTCTGAAATTGCAAGATGCTCTCTGACCTAGTATTTGCTAGCACAGCAAAATTCATGTTTATGCCTTTTGGAAATGTACTAAGAAGCAGGTGATTATCTGCTAGGTCAGGAAAATGAATGAATAGTGAATGAATAGAACAATACTGTTTTCTATAATGTGATTAAATATGAACAATCAGCCCTGTTCGTGTTATGGGAACATGCACAGCTGCAGAAAAGAAGAGATACATTAAACAAAAGACTGCTTGAAGATTCTGTACTTGCTTTGTGCTCGAATTAGCCATAGTACCTTGAATGGTAACATAAAGTGGGAACCGGTGGTCATCAAGGCCACGTTATTTTTCTTAGGAAGTTTTTCACAAAATTGATAGTACAAGCAGAAAATCATGGACAAACATCTGCTATGAAGTAATGATGTTAGGACTTCTGATCTGTTACATCAGCTTGGTAGGCAATGTCTTGTTAGAAAATGTATAAAGATGGTTTTACTTCCTGAGTTTAGTTAGACAAACTCTGTATTAGCTCGTTTTTGTCTCCTTGCTGCAAGATTAAAGTGCCTTAACCTGAACCTGCCGTGTATTGATCTTTTTGAAGTTAATTTTTCCTTTGACACTCTTCCATACTCTTCTAACAATGACACTTCTTGTCTTAATTGCTTTATAGTTTTCTGTCTTTGATACTTCCATGATGTATTTGATTTCTCCCCTTCCTTTCCTTCACTACTCCATGTTCTTGTGGTAGAACTTTATCAGTTATTAATTTAGATGCACAGTAATATATCCTGTTTACTTCTGTTATAGCGCATGGATCTCTATGGACAGTCCTAATTACTGTGTTCATTTGTTTCATCAAACTTCTGACTTTTTGGGTTTTATTGACCTTCTGTATGTTTCTTTCATTGATCTTAATATGTCTATCTATGTCTGTTAAATCAAGGAACTCTTCTCTTTGCTCATTTCTTCTAAACTGAGGGCACATCTTTTGTTTTCCATTTCCTGCAGGCATTCTATAGAAAGTGCTATAGCATCTTCCTGTGGCACATTCTCTTCAATTTCATCCTGTGCCATCCATTGTTCTGTCATATGGGAACTCACTGGCCTATCACTCCTCAACATTGACTGCATAAGCGTTTCCACAGTTTCCTGTTCCTTCCCTTCCTGTCCAGCCTCAAGTGAACGTTTATGCTGGTTTCCTGTGGAAGGCTCCAAAATATCTTTATATGGCACCTGACCAATTGCTTCCGGTTCTATTTGTTTCTCCTTAATTTGGATGTCTGTTGCTCTGTCCTGCTGTGGTGCTTTTCTGAGTCAGATTTTCTACACTGAATTCTTCATTACACAGGTACTCTATAAACTTCTCCATTACTAAATTCCTTTTCTACTTTTCCTCTGTTTTTTATTTTTTGTATTGTAAAGTTTTCTATGTCTGGATTCCTTTGCCTGCATTTCTCTTCAAATATCTTTGGTGCTGCTCTTTTTGTATTGATTAGTTTTGCTTTTTCCTTTGCATAGATATTACACCATATTAAATCTCTCTTTCTTTACTATGTCCATATTTCTTCTTCAGATGTCTCCTGATGTTTCTGTTTCTCCTTACTTTGGGGACTTTCCATCATGCTGTGATGTAACCTGTGTTAGACCTTCTACACCAAATCCTTCACATTGCAGGCACTCCATAACTTCAACTTCTGTTTTTTTTTTAACTTCTGCTTTACTAATCTTCTTTTCTCGATTCACTTTTTATGATGATATTTTTTATTATGAAATTTTCAGTATCTGGATGCCTTTGCCTGTATTTCTCTTTGAATATCATTAGGGCTGCCTTGTTTATATTGATTAATTTGGCTTTCACCTTTGCATAAATATTGCACCATATCAAATCCCCATTTCTTTCCCATGTCTATATTTCTTTTTCATACTTTTCAAAAATCCTTAGGATTTGTCGTTTATATTTTCTCACTTCCTCAGATGCTTCTTTTTCCAAACAGATCAAAGTTTCTAGGTCTGTATACTGTTTTTCACAAATCTGTTGTATTAATGAACATACATTTTAATTTCAGGCTTCTGACGGTTTTTTCTTGTGAAAGTATTTTTCTTTCTTCTAATTTCTCTCTCAATTTTTTTTGTAAATCTTGTGTCTGGAAATTTGGGGCTTTTTGCATAATAGTAACAATACATAATTTCTTTCTTATCCTCAATAGTCCACTCTATCGTCTTTATGGCTCTTCTTCGGCCTATCAGTTTTTGTGATTTTTGTGGACTGCTACTTCCTTTTGCAACAGCGGGGGCATCCTGCCCCTGTGCCTGACCCTGCCCCATTGTAGGAGTATTTCTGTGTTTTGAGGATTCTACACTGTCATTTTTTCCAGTCCTGGCAACAGTGTGCCTAGCAGGACTGGGTACTTTTTTATCCTGGGTCTTGAGCACGCAGCTATCTATTTTAATTTTTAACCTACTTGTGTCCATGATATATGCTATATAAATACAGTCTACATATCAGTGTCATCTTGGTGAGATTTTGTGAAAAACAGGGTCCTCCTCATGAAGGTACTCAGCAAGACTTGAGGATGAATTCATTTCCAGAAATACTATTGGCCTTTGCTTGCTGACTTATCTCACCATCCTTCACCCCTACATAGCAACCCTGATTATAAGTCAAGGTATCCAATGCTACTAAGGGACAAGTATTTACAATTAATAGCATTACCTTCTTCTACTCTGTCCTTCCGATGAAGAAAGAATCCTTTTGTTCCAGAAGTCTCTCACAAATGCAGCACGTTCCTGTACATTTAAATGGGTTTCCTATAGTGCTTCAGCCCCAGCCTTAAAGCACATAAGTATGCTGATGTCCTTTGCAGTGTAGGTGGATTGTCAGGCCAATAACATTCCAGGTAATAAAACTCATCCTATGTCATCAAACACAAGAGTAATTCCCTGCTGCCTTTTGTGTACACATCCCCCAGAAGCCTACATGATCTGTTACAAAAAAATATATAAAAACTCCATAATAACATTCATTAAAACAGCAAACAAAACCATTAAGTGATATATTCTCATAGACAGTAGCATGTCCACCCTGTAATCAGAAGAAGGCAAATTATACCAGGTATTCCATTCCCTTTCTTCCTATTGCTTCCAGATATTTTAACCTTGGTACTTGATACAACACAGTTATTTAACTTTATTTACTACTGATTCACAAAGGGTTCCTATTAGATGACCGAAGACGCATTATATGGAATGTGTCTTGGTCGAACTTAAAATAACGAAAACGCAAAACAGCGAAGCGGCTTTTAAGCGAATTCTTTCCCAGGGAAAGAATTTGCTTGGCCGCTTTCATTACTTTGCCGTTTTCGGCACTGTAGTGCGATCTCAGAGTTGGTATATTTAAATAGGGGGGGGTGTGGGGGCACAGCCCCCCACTTTATGTATTATTTCAAATGCTCCCCCCCCCCCTTGGAAAACAATCGCTGTTCTGAGCTTTCAAGATTGTAAGCTTTCCCTTACATGGGTTCAATTATTCATCGTTCGCTTTCTTAAGCGTTTGATGATATAATATAGACCCATTCACAAACGTATCATTTTCATATTTTTCTTTTGTCACAATTCATTCACATAAAGATATAAAACTATGTTTTTGCCTCATTCTCCGGAGCATATACTGACCAATATCCCATTAGTTAAATACCACCTTTGTTACGGTATTTATTTATTTATCTAGCCTTTTGATGGTTTATTTAATTAAGTTAATTAATTTATGTATTATGTAATTTCAGATTTGTTGATTGGGGTAGCACTAATCCAAAAGAACTTATTTCAGGCTCAGACTGGGTATATAAACATGGAGTAGACAATGATGAAAATTTAAACTTAAAATATACACACACAAATCATATATACAGATTCATAGATTAAGAAATAACTCAAAAGCATTCCATGGTGTTGCAGATGAGATGGTCATTTTCTGTTTCTTACTTTTATAGCTAGAGAGAGTATCTTTTTCGCAAAAGATGTAGCAGGTCTTAATCAGATGTTAATAAACATCACTTGATTGCATGAAAGATATTTACAGTAGACATATTTTGCTTCCTTTTCTTGCTAGACAGCTGTACATGTGAGCTTGTGATAAAGCAGAGTGGATTAGGGGTTAGAGAAGATAGTGTGTAGGGGATGAGTGAATTAAAAAGTATGGATCATTATAGAATTTGTAAGGAGTGTATTAAGGAAATAATGATCCCATTAAAGTTAGTTGACATTAAATGCCCATGGGGAGAGCAATTATTATTACTGTGTTTTTTTTTTTTGGTATGGTTTGCATTTTTTCTGTCACTGGGAAATCAGTGCTATGGCTGATAGTAATTGCCAAGGCCTTCCATGGTCTGAGTCCTAAAGTAGATAAGCTAAAGTTCGTAGATGCATAGGTATAATGCATTTTGGCAGGTCTATATTATCTTATCGAAAACTGAATTCAGTGAATTGCATGTACATCGGAAATGCAGTTCAGCGAATTCGGTCTTGTGCTGCGCCCCCCCCCCCCCCACATCCGCTAATTATATATACCAACTCCGAGATCGCACTACAGTGAGGAAAGGGCAAATTTTCCCATGTTCACTCTACTGCAATCTCATTATTAACAGTTCGCTGAACTGCATTTCCGATGTACATGCAATTCGCTGAACTGAATTTTCGGTAAGATAATATAGACCCCATTTTGGCATGCAGATGTTGTTTGTAGAGAGAGTACTATTTGAAGTTGTAATCTCAGATTATATGTTCTTTCTCTCATCATGAATCTGCAAGACAGCGGTGCAGGCATTAGACTAAGGGCCCTGGGAAATCCACTATTTTGCATGCCCTGCCAGAGTACCAAAACTGTAGCAAAAAGATTTCCTAAATTCTTCAAAATGCACATGGATGTCCTTGTCATTTAAACCACTGTGTTTGTAATTGGCAGTGGTGGTTACTTAAATGTTTTCAGCACTAGAGGCTCACCGAGGGTAGCTGCTCATCTCACTGTACCCTTGCTGTTCTAACTGAGAAACAAAAGGAGATTTGATTTTGTAGCTTAAATAAGAGGGAACTAACACAGATCTGCTCTTTAATGAACTGAAAGCCACTGTGTTTTTGAGAACTGAGAAGTAACACAGAGGATATTCCTGGCAGACCATACTTTGAGTGGGCAATGAGGATACATTTTCCAGGGGTTCTCTTTCTGATGGGATTAAGGAGTGAGACATTTTCCTTGCCCATACAAGTGTTGTTGGATTTTATTTCTGGAGATGAGAATGGGCATTTAAAGTTGTGCCTAATCAAAGGCCTAGGAATTTAATGGATATGATGCATTCTAGTGGGTTTTGATGGTAGTCAAGAATGTCCAGAGGGTACAGGTCATAATTTTGATGGATATCAAAGAGCATGACTTTGGTTTTACTTGGATTTAATAAAAAATTCCTAGAAGTTAGGCAGTTTACACTGGTTAGGAGATGTTGTAGTTGAAGTCTTATAGTATGGTGTGAGGAATCAGGCCTATAGATGACCATATCATTTGCGTAGAATAGAGAACTATAGAGAGTGGGGACTTGATTGACTGTCAAGTGTTAATACAGAAGGAGAAGAGTAAAGGTGAAAGAACTGAGCATAAGGAGCTCCATTGAGGAGGGGGTGATTTGCAAATGGTGGATAAACTGATTTCAGCCAGAAATATTGATTTAATAGAAAATTGCTGAACTACTGGTTTGATTTTTAACTAATTCCATGAGCTAGTAGACTCATTTGGGAAATTTCTTTCTTAAATGGTTAGTGTAAGGAATGGTATGGGTGATTGTGTTTAGTAGATGTTTAACCAATTTTTGAGGCAACAGTGAAGAAAGCTAGGCTGAAGCAATAAAAATATTATAGCATTTTAGTTCTGTGATTTGCACTATAAGCCAGTTTGGGGGTCTTATTATGAAGATGAGTTGGATTGAGAGGATGTGTGTAAGTGAATGATTAACCTGTAGAGGATCATTGTGCCCCACCTGACATAGTTCCTGTCCTGTGGTTAAAAACATAGCTGTAGCTCAGAATGTCATGATTTTGACCCATGATTAGTGATTGTTATGATGTCATGGGAGTGATCTTGAAGAAATGTATCTAGCTACTCCAGTTTATTTTTAATGTTGCTTCCATTAACTAGGAAGCATTTAATTGTGGTCAGGTTAGATTTTGTGTGTTTTGGTTGGGTCTGGTCCCAGGTTTATTTCAGTATTGACCTGGAATAAAAGAAAAATTATATTGGATATTCTAAAGAGAAATTCTGGCCAGGGCTGATAAGTGAATTATTTACATTTATTCTGAAGGAGATGAGATTGTTTTTTGTGGCTAGCTGAGGAACATGAATTCTAGTTAGAGAAATTAAGTTTGGGGTTAAATGTGAGATTGAAGGAGTGTCTGTAGTATGACAGGGTATTGCAGTATATTAGCAGGTATGGCATATATAGTTTTAGATAATCAGTGGGTGTAGATTTGTTATGGGAAATGTTTTGTTGTTAAGAGGTAATGGTCATAAATATAAGGAGAAAGGGGTCCATTCATTTGGGTGGTAATCATTGATATGTTCAGTGATATTTAGTGCAGGTTTGAGGAAACACGTTAGATAGATAAAAGTCTATAGCACGTTTAAGGGATTTATTATAGTGTGGTCCAGAAATTGGGGTATTGTGGTGGTGTTTGGACAGATGTATAGAGGGTTTGTTGGAGGAGATAAATTGGTTTATCATGGCAGTGTAAATAATATACTAACATGGCACTGTTGTACAGAAGCAAAGCTAGGAGAGTTTACAAATGGATTAAGTAGTGAAATGTAAGATGAAGTAAATGAAGTAGCTATACTTGTTTTCTGAGTGATATAGGGTGGTATATTAATTTGGCATTGCAGTGAAATTAGGAAAACACACTAAGTTGTCTAATGAAAGACAGTACTCCTGTAAGTTTTGAGTCATTTTGGTGAGGTTTGGGCAAATCAGTGACTTGAAGTGGAACTTTTATTGGTCTTTTCTAAAATAGTAGGGTGTGCTTTTTATTGTATAGTTGCAATGCAGTTTGCAGATGTGGGTTTGTCTGATAGGAAGGGGGAAAGAATTAAAGTTTGTTTATTTAAAAGTATCATCTAAAATTTAGCACTAATTGGGAGATAATTAGGTTAGTGTATGTAGAATGTTTAGAACAGACTTGTAAGGGTATATTACACGTTTTATTATTCTTACATGAGATGTAACATTCATCTGTCTCTCTTTTTTGTAAGAGTAATTAGAAGTCCAGCTGATTTTGCAATGTGATCAAAACATTCTTGAACAATTTAGCCCCACTCTGGTGGCATCGAGAGTAAAGCTGTGACTATGGCCCAGTTGACCCGGGTTCAATTACCTACTCATGCAACTGTTAGAGTGGCAGGTAAGGATTGTCATGCTTGCCTGGATAGGAGGTCAGTGATGTTCCCTTAGAAGAAGTGTGGTTCAAAGACGAAAGTTACCTTTGTACATAACAAGTATACATACATAAAAAATTGGCTGTTGATTTGGTTATGTTCACTGGACTTACTGCTATTTTTATTTTCTGCTTTATCTGTTGTCAGTAAATTACTGTAATATCATTCTTATTGTCACTGTAATCAAAACAGACTAAAGTAAGGAGCCCTAATATAGCTGCACTACCATGGATACATATGCAAGCCGAATATCGCTTAAGGTAAATTCAGCTAAAAGTAGGTAACCTACTGTAGAGTGAGGTAATTTGACCTCAACGCTTCCACTGTGTAGTAAAGGTCTTTCCCTATGGTGTACTGAGAAAAGGTAAGAACACCAGTGGAATGCACAGTTGAAATGTGTCAAACAGAAGCTCATTTTTCTATTGTAATACCTAAAAATATAGCTCAAATATAATGGAAATTCACTTCTCTTCATATGTCCATCTTCTGCCTACATTTAATTATTGCCATAGTAACAAGTCCATAAACACAAATGCAAGAAAATGCTTTAGTAAATTGTGTTGTCTTTAGTACTTGTATGCCTGGCAGTTGGTGCAGTGGGTTAAAGTTGTGAACTGTAGTTCCTGTGGTTTAGGGTTTGATTCCCTCAACTTTCATTTACCTACTCTCTGACCCTGAGCAAGTCATTTAACCAGTTATTGCTCCTGGGTCTCCCTTGTAAAGGGACTGTGTGTCCAGTGGGCCTACCTGGTTAAAAATGGTTATTATTATGGGGGTGGATTATTTGATTAGAAATTTTATTATTTTGAGCTTTATTTATTCTTTATTTCTTTAGTAATACTGCTTTCATGTAAATTGCTCACTCTTACAATACTTGTAATAGCTTAGACTTGAGATTAATTAGTTCAGATTTTCATAATGGATATATCAATTGTTGCACTTTTTTAAGTTCAGTTTTGCTGGGGGGGGGGTCCCACTTGTCTGAAAAGACATCTGTGGTTAAATGACTATTTCAAATGTTATTTATCATGCAAAATATATAAATATTCAGTCTTTAGAGTTGTCTTCAGTTCTCAAGCTGGTGGAAATGTTTTTTGATTGACATTATTAGGTATTGATGCATTTTGACTTAGTAGTTCAAGTCAGTTGTTGTGTCTTTCGGCTTTTCCCGGTTAGGGGTCACCACCGCTGAACTCCGGTCAGCTAATGATTGGCAGTAGATTTTTACGTGCCGAGTTGCCGGCCCTGACACACAACCTTCAACAAAGGTACGCCCATTCACGCATGTCTCCACACAGAAGATGCTCTAGCTGAGAATCGAAAAGGACAACATCTTACTGTGAGGCGACAACGCTACCACAGCACCACCGGTAGTTCAAGTCAGTATTTCTAGTTATTTATTTAGTAGAACAGGCACTACCCCATGTTGAGAAACATATTGTATATATCACCCCAATCATTTGAGAAAATCTTGTAGATTCATTTCATAATTTGTCCAAGGCCTTCGATTTATGTATTCACGGTTTTATCTTTTGAAGTTTCTTTCTGTTTTAGGTACTCCAAGGGATAGATTAGGTTAATTGTTTTTTAATACCAGGTGTACTTTTTATGAGGTTGGGTCCCACTGTGGAGCAGGGTGAATGAGTAAAAAAGTTACATTGGGTTCAGTTTTGATTTCTTTGCTGTTCACCTTGACCATGAAGTGGATCTCATGTTTTATGCAGAAATCTGACATCATGCTTCATGCTGATAATACAGCTTGAATTTCACATAATAAATTGGCTAATAAAAGTTGTACAACTTTGTTTCTTTATTTGCATATTTCTGTTACTTAACTGAAAAAGTTAAAATGGTCAAAACCCATTTATAGTAAAGAACAGGGACAGAAATCTTTAAAGTTACACAGTGTGTGTTAGACAGCAGAGATGCAACAACTTACAGAAATAACATAAAACACCTATGTCAGATGTGGTGCTTTACAGCAAATACAGCAATGTAATAATACATAACATATCAACTTATCTAAGGCATTACACTGTAAACTGACATATACGCAGTAGTAGCTCTTTAATAATATGTTATGCAGAGAATAGTAAAGGAGCATGTGATATGGGAGGGTGGCCTAATGGTTAAGGTGTTTGCCTTGTAAACACAAGGTGCAGGGTTTGAGTCCCACATGGGATAATTGGCTAGGCTTAAAATGGCTCGCAAGGGCAGTTAGCTTAGTACTAATCTATGAACCTATCTATAATGGATGTATTATATATGTATCCAATATGTGAGTGATTGGTGTGTGATACATGGACTAGCTGTACCAGAGGTTAAGGGAGTAAACCTAGAGTACAGTATATTTAAGGTATCATGCAATCCAAACCTCCCTTTGTATTCGATTAACCTGATTTGTGTGTTTTAATGTTAGAGTAGTGCTGCCCATTGCCTTTAATGGACTGTATAAATTGCTTAAGTTTGTACTAAATAGATCTCTAAATCATTTGAGTAGGGTTTTATGGAAGGACAGCCTTGGGAATTTTTTTCTGTAACTCCTTTTTTTTTAAGTAACAGTTAATTTATTTAATGTGTGTTAGTAGTTTAGTGGGGTCTCTGTTAAGATTTGTCAGTTGCATTGTTTAGTTACATTTGTTAGACTGCATAGTTAAAATCAGGTCCCTTTTGTCAATAATACTGTTTTCTGCCTCAGTAGTTTTGTTTAGTCTTTCCTTTGGCTGTTCATTTTATTTGTACTTTTTTGTTTTATTAAGAATGACTTTTATTTGTCTGGGGTTCACATCTTGCTACTAGAGGACAGAGCAGTTAAGCCTTTTAAATCCTTCACACTGCAGTCCCACTGTTGCATCAAACTGGTTCTTCCCCTTGCCCATAAGGTATGGAGGGAAGCTTAGCCTAAGGTTAATCTGTAGTTTCTCCATCTATTCATCTAAGTTAGATTTGGAGATAGTGACAGGCATGCTTTGCTTTATCGAATGTAGTGTTTATTCTAGAGGTGGAGAATTACTTGCGAGAGGTATCTGTCATACCAACAAATCATCTTCGTGTTATAGCACTGATTTACGTCCCTTAAGCTTTTGCTTATGTTGCTAAGGTTTTGCACGTATTCAAGTCAGGCAAGATTAGGCCATTTAGAGCTTTGTATGCCTGGCATAAACTGTCCCATATAACTCTGTAGGAGACAGAGACGAGAAACGGATGAGAGACAGGATGTTTGCATGCTCTGTGTAATTTAAGGAGCTCTTTTCTAAGAATTGTTTTTAATGAGGAACTGCTGTATGATTTTAAGTTGTGTTAAGTGTTTGGATAGGTACATATCAAAGAATAAATTGTATTCTAGTATGGGCCTAATGAGGATTCTAGTATGGGCCTAATGAGGATTCTAGTATGGGCCTAATGAGGATTCTAGTATGGGCCTAATGAGGGATTAGTAAAGGAGAATGGTGACCGTCTTTAAGTAAGAGGAAATGCTTGGTCAAAGGCTTTCCTAACAACAATGGATGTGTAGTTGTCAAAGGAGAGTCCATTATCCATGTAATTGCCTAGGTATCTAATGACAGTGTTGATTTTAAGGAAGATATTGTTTGTCATAAGTATGTAAGGGTACCTCTTTCCAAAATTGCACAATGCCACATATTTTGGTGACTGTCTTTAAATCATAATCTTGACACCCTGAATTAGTCTTGAGTTAGGCCCTTTTGGAGAATGTGAGTGTCATCAAGGTAAATGATTATGATTCCAAGCTTGCAGTCATCTGTGAACTTGGTCATCCAGAGGTCTTTAATGACAGAATTCACATTAGATAAGTAGAGGCCAAATGCAAGTAGTCCCTAGACAGAATCTTGGGTATACCACTGTTATCAGATAGCATAGAGTTGATGTACGTGGGCAGTGTTGCATGTATGGATTTTATATGTGCACTGCACAAAGTTACTTTTTTGCCTTGTAATAAATGGGAAATGTGTTGTGTTCACTTTATTCAGCAGTTTTAATTAAACTGTGTGTAGATTCGAATTTAGTGGGTTGTTTGGCTAATGTGTATTGGGGATTATCTATCTCCCCTTCTGGTTTAATTTTTATACATTTTAGTGAATGGAAAATGAGTTTTTAGTAAGCAGTTTAAAAATAAGCTTAGAGGAATTTTAGCAGCTTTAAGGATGCTGAGGCTGTGTAGATAAACTGATGATTATATACCAGGAATGTATATAAATGCTGATGCTACAGCAGCAAAGATAAATAAAAGTGTATCTACATGGTACATCAGTTTACATACCCTTTATCTAGGACCACTCTATATATGTATGCATGTATATACGCATGCATTCATGCACACGTGTACATATATGTAAATTTGTATTTATATATATATATATATATATATATATATATATATATATATATAGTGATCAAGAAGTTGATGTAAGGTAAGACCAGGTCTGGGAGGCAGAGACTAATAGCCAAGGGCTGAAAGAGATGGAGAAAGGACTAAGAGAACCAAAAAGCAGAAATGAGAGAAGAGGAGACATCTAGGAAGACTGAAAGACCAACAGCATGTGAAGGGAGAGGTGGGCACAGATAGGCAAGGAGAGAATGAGAAAAGAGATAGCATAAAAAGGAAGCAGATGTTTATTCAGATGTGAGATGAAAGAGATACGAGTTCAAACTGAGAAAAAGGAAAAGAGATGAGGTACAAGGGAAGGCAGAGAAGAGAATGCTTGTACGACATTATAGATGATGCAGAATAATTAGTAGGGATCAGCTGGCTAGCAAGTGCCAGTCTACGAAGATACAGAAGTATGGTTACGGAAATTATGTAGCTTCACTGTTTCATAACTTATAAAGAACCCCAAAACAACCACCAACACGGCCACTGGAGAATGCTGATATAATTACCAACAGTCAGAAATAGCATCAAAATTGTTCATTGTGCTTTCGCCTACTGAGGTCTTCAGAATACCATTCAAAAACACTGCAACACTTTTTATATACCATAGTAAACCATTAATTCATTGTCTAACATTGATTATAAAAAACAATTATAAAAAAACAGTTGAAATTAACATGACACAACTATATAAAATCTTATATTTCCTATATTAAACAGTAACATAGTAAAACCTAGTAAAACACAATATATAATCATTTGTTCTAGACTTTTAACCTCTTGTTTCTTAAACATTTTATATTTACATTTTTATTTAAACTGGGGGCCTTATAAGCACTTAATTTAATATTTTGCCTCTATTGTTTCCAACTTGTTTTTAGGCTCCCTCCCCTTAAATCACCTAAACATTGTTCTATAACTATAAATAAAAACTTTTTATAGTTTGAACAACTCACTGAAGTAGATTTTCTAGTGTGGGAATGTTATATCCAGGTAGGATGTAATCCCCCTATGATGCTGATGTGTTTCTTAGGATTCATTTTTAGGTTAGTAAAGAATAGCTCTGCATTGTCAAAGTTAGTTATAAGGTTTCAACTGTCAGGTGATTTTTGAATAATATAGTTAATCCACCACCCTTTTTGACAGCTCTATCTTTACGCAAAATGTTGAATCCAGGGGCAAGGATTTCATTGTCACTGTTGTCAGGATTTTGCCAGGTCTTGGTTAAAATTTATTATATCAGGAGAGTAGAGAGGACAGTATGGCATGGAGATTGTGAGATCAAAATGTCTTCTTTCCATATCTCAGAGTGCTGCTTCCACTTTTCTTTTTTTTTTATTTAATCACTGATCTGTGGTATTACTGCGGTAGCGTTGTCGCCTCACAGTAAGACGTCCTGTTCGATTCTCAGCTAAAGCGTCTTCTGTGTGGAGACATGTGTGAATGGGCGTACCTTCGTTGATGGTTGTACATCAGGGCTGGCAACTCAGTACGTAAAAATCTGCTGCCAATCATTAGCAGACCGGAGTTCCGCTGTGGCGACCCCTAACTGAGAAAATCTGAAAGATACAACAACTGATCTGTGGTATTAACAAAAATAAAGACTGGTATACACAGCTAATGAATAATAATCTCTGTAGTACTGCCTGAATACTGTTTGCATTTCTCTCCACTATCAGACAGCAGTGTTTTTGTAGAGTTTTCCAAATGAAGCAGTTGAACTGCAAGTAACATGCTTCCATGTAGATTGATAAAATACTTGGCTTTGAGTACTAACCTGGATTTTCTTTGTTTTTTTTTTTTTCTTCTTCTTCTTCTCCTTTCAGGGGATGAAAAGTACACAATTGCCCTATACAGATCCCATTATCCATCGCCAGGAATGTCTAAATCAGTTTTCATCCTGGTTTGGGTATATGCCATTGATTCATTCACAAGTTCGAATAGATCCAGTTCTCTTCAAAGACCAGGTTTCAGTATTCCGGAAGAAATACCGAGATTTAGAGAAGTCATAAAATGGAAACATGCTGGTACAATTTGGGTTCTTGGCCTCATTAAATAAGTTATTTGTTTTTTTGGTCTGGTTAAATAAGTTATTGTCAGAATAATCAGCAAGTTGCTACAGGACAACAAAATCAGTTATTTGAAATTGATGCTGGTTGCTGTAGCATGTACAGATCAGGAGGAGCCTTTGATTGGCTGCTCTGCTGAAATGCAGGACAGCTGCCTGAAGGCAATGAACAATTCCAGATGATCTTATGGAGGATTCAAGTAACTACAACTTCTGAGGAGTGATGTTTTTGTCATAGACGTATATCACATGGCCTACTTGCACTTAACAAGAACTTCAGCTCTTATGAGTAAAAGAAATTGATAATTGTATGTATTAGTAAAAGAAAGTCTCATTACAGTTGCAGATGTGTAGGGGTTAGGGCTTGTGAACCTGTTGGTGACCCACATTACAATAAAAGGACTTGAAAGGGAAAGTAGATGTTAAAATAAGCAAATAAATGATATTCACTTCAGATGAACAAATAAAATAAACAAATAAGAAACTTCACTAGGCGGCTTCAGCATTTATTGACAAAAAGCTGCCTGTATAGTTTTGCCAAGCAACCTTTACTATGTATCTGGCATGAACTCTTTTTGTTACTCTTATGATGTTGTAAGTTATAATACAAATTTAACAGCAGCATACATGTCACCTGCCTCATCAGTGAATAGGTGAGGCATTCTGGGTATGAGTATTACTGGCCACTTGAGCAGAAAAGAATGAAAAGATGACACATTACTGTGCAATGTAATGATATTGTTTACCCAGGTCAACAGACAAAAAAGTTTTATGCTTATTTTTATATGACATTAAGGTGACGATGCATGCAGACAAATGTAAGGCCAATGACAGAGTGAGTGAAGTTTTGAAATAAAGGATATATGGAAAATAAAATGGTCTGAGTGAATGTTTATTTTTTTTTAAGAGGAAGGTGAGGGGAATAATGTGATTATACATAAGTAATGAAGACTGCAAATGTGAGAAATGTACACTTTGTGTGTCTGGGTAGGAGAGCCCATAAATTACCTTCAGACTTGATGCAGCTTTACAAGGTGTAACCAGGGATGGTTGAATGTTCATATGGATGCTGAATTTACATCTAAAGGTCATTTGTAACCATTATCTGCAAACAGGATCAGTGCCACAAGGCTGAAGGTGAGTGAAGACCACATTTACCAAAGTGACACAAACAACTTGTAGCTCTGGGGCAAAGGTAAGTCTAGTAGTTTCTATCGTGTTATATCAGTTAGAGAAATGAGAGCAAATAAAAATATTTTATGACATCCCAAGAGCCTAGTCCAGTTTCATACCATACCAGACATGTAAAAGAATTTTAGCCATTCATTTGAGACAATAATGTCAGTTGGGAAACTTTATTGAAAGCACAACTTATCAAATTCTTCACTTTCACTAATATTGGTTCATCCTTACAGCTGATATAAATACAGAGGCTGTAGCAGGGTTGTCCCCTTTATTGATACAGAAAGTGTATCCCACATGCAAACTATTTGTTTTAATACTTGCTTTACTATGGTGCTTTCAATGAATTTTTTTTTTTCTTTATAAACATTTTATTCAGTTTTAAAACTCAACAATATCAAATGACAATGTGAGAAACCAAAGACTAACAACATACCAAAGCTTCATGATGGGATATAGACAGTTTGTATTAGGCACAGTATTTTCTAGAGAAGAAATTATCATACACAAATTAATTTAATGTATTTACAATATAAAACAGCATGCAACAACAAACAACAATAAAGCCCATGCAGAGAATGGGTATAAAACAGTGGGGAAAGATACAACTTCTGTAAGTAAACGCAGAACTGATTAAAGAGGGTGCGATGTGATGAAGGCACCCTGCCACAATAGCTGACTGTAAGTACTTAATATTTATTGTAGGAGTAAAAGCACTGAGTGGATAAGCCATGGTTATCAAGTAGTGAAAGATGATGTTCTACCACAAAGTTGTACTAAAGGAGGTTGTGTCTTTTTAAGGATTATTAAATGACTGGTTAGGATATTTCTCCAGGTAACAAGGAATACTCTATAAAGAATTTTCCTTTGTGAATAAGCTCAGTCCTCTACAGATAGACTGGTTGGCGGGGGGGTGCTATGCAGTGGCTATAGATATTCTAACAATTGCAGAGATTTGTAATAATGAGCCTGTGACTCACATTAAAAAGACTCATAATCATACATGTCTGCCCACATAACCAGCGTAGTGCAGGCTTAAGATGTACCCATACTAAAGGTAATCCATAAAATGAAAGAATAACAATTACAGGGTAATCCCAACATTTGTGGGATAGGTTAGGATTAGGGAAGTCACACCCTGTACACCTATTTCCAGTCACCTGACCTTTAAAAACAATAGCAGCTGGATTCCAGTTTCCTCAATGGAGAAAAAGAAGACTATTTTCATATATGCTGGGCATATTCCAGAGTCCTTGTATTATTTAGGAAGTTATCCCAATGACTAACAACAGACAGTTAACAGAATCACCTTTCATCTCTACAAAATAGAAGTTAAGGCTAGAATAGATTCTAGAGGCCTTATATCATTTCATGTGAGGTGTCTGAGGATAAAGCAAGAAGAGGGCATAACTGGTAAGATATATGAAATGAAAATAGAGAACAATTTAGCATATATTTAAAAAGAAGAAATTTCCCAAAAGAAGTTGGGGAGATGCCCCATCTGTGTGTCATGCAAGCCCTCAAAGAAGTGAAATGTTTGTTTCCCTTCAGTTACAATAGTTTGAACTGAGAGCCACTGAAAGACTTTCATTTCCCAGTTCTAATTCATGATGGGAGTTCCTTCTACAGACAAATAGAGTTCCCCCAGAGGAGGAGTAGAGCCTCAAATTTCATACCAAGGTATGTTTCTTCCCAAGAGCACAGAGGGCCACATTTCCTTGCTATAATGGCCATAATGAGTGCCACATTTTGAGATGTCAGGGAATAGATATCTGGTGTCAGCTTAGCTGCCAGGGTGAGTGTGTGCATGGTCCTTCCCTCAGTTATTGCCCACTGCAGTACAGCTTTGCGGTCAATTGCAAAGAGGTAGCCCTCAGACTATAAACTCCAGTCAGTGATTTCCAAAACTAGTAGCACAGTTCTGGCTTTGTGGCTGGCTATTTTCTTTTTTTTTCAATAATAATTCTTTATTTTATTTTTTCCAAACAACTAATACAGTACTACCAACTACTTACAATATGTACATGAATGCTTCCAACAGTTACATAGAATCATTATACATACCTATACACTTCTAAAAAAAAAAATAATGAAGAAAAAAGAACTAGTAACCATATAAGACTTATCTCAATAAAATTCAACAGTTATTCAGTTTTTCCCAGTGAATAGTGGAATGGAACTTTAAGCTAATACAATGTTAAAGATTTGTTCCCATATTTTTGTATTGTTTACATTTTTCTTATGATCACTAATTAGAAATTTATGTGCTAGAATATGTTTGGTGGCTACTATCTTGAAATTTTGCCATGATGTCTGTAAAGGGTTCAACCAATTGGAAGCTATATATAACTTCATCAACAAAAAAATATTGACTAGTATAATTCTTTGGGTTCTTTCCAAGTTGGGTGGTGGAATATGTAAAATCGTAAATTCCCAGGAGAGTGTGGAATGTTGATATCCCATTTTTTGTAGTTGAAGTTTCAAGGAATTCCAGAGTTTGAAAATACATTTACAACTCCAAAACATATGTAGGAGGTCGGCTGTTTGATCTATACAATATGGGCATTTTGGTGAGTTCTTTGAGTTAAATTTGTGTAGAGTGAGACGCGTATAATACGCGTTATTAAATATCATCAATTGGGTAAATAATAGCTTCTGAAGGGACACAGATTTTATGGTTAAGTGAATTGCTTTTAGTATTTTACTTTCTTCAATTGTCAACAATTTCTCTCTCCAGTATTTGGAAATTAATATTTGATTATTATATTTTATTTCTTTAATCAAACCATATGCTGCAGTTATATATTTACATTCCTGTGTAAGGGTTTGCCATAAGTTCAGACACATGTTTAAATCTTCTTCTTTAATTATGTCATTCCCTTTACTAAGGTAACTTATTGATAGGTCTTTTAATTGTCTTATTATAATTAGATACGATTTGGGGAGATTCAACTCTTCTAAAATATTGTGAATCGGGATACCTAAGAAAGGATATAAATCAAGTAGGGTTAAATTAATTATAAGTGGGAATTTCTTAAGGTCTATCAGCTGGTTACCAATTTTCAGATTTGGATTTTTGTGAAATGGTTGAAGAATTATCATACTTTGCAAAAGATTTAATGAGTTAAAGAGATTTTCTACTGAAACTATATATGTTTTGATATGTTCCAACACGAAGTACACTTTAAGAGTATTTTTGTTTAAAAGGTAATGCCTTGCAGTTAATATCCAATTCCTTGACATGTTTATGATTAAGAACCAGCCATTTGGGAACCCATTTGAGTTACACCCATCAAAGTTAATTATTCTTAAAAGTCTATTGGTGTTTATTATTAAATAATATGTTTCAAATTAGGTAGATCCAACCCTCCCTATTTTTGGAGGCATCAATTTATCATACGGTATCCTAACTTTTCTAGGTTCCCATAGAAATCTAGCTAGTTCTGGATGAAGCTGTTTGAAGAATTTTTGGAGATTTGAACTTGGGATGCTCTAAAATATATAGTAATCTAGGAAGTATATTCATTTTAATAATTGAAGTCTTCGCCATTATTGGTAATTTCAGATTATCCCATCTTTTCAAGTCAGATACTATCTGCTCCCAAATAACCTTAACATTATTGAGATAAAAATCTCTGTTGTCAGTTGAGAAAACCACTCCTAAGTATTTTATTTTTCTTCTGATTTTACCTGCCCTACTAATGGTAATAGTGAAAAGGTGTAGGTGTCTTTAATGGGAATATCTTAGTTTTTTAAATTTAATTTATAATTGGAAATTTTTGCAAATTCTTCTACTGCCTTTAATATTTTATTAGTATCCGAAACAGGTGTTGTGCAATAAATACTCAAATCATCTGCAAAAGCAGCCATTGTGATCTTCGTACCATAGATCCTTGGAGCATTATGATAGATATTTTGTTTAATGTGCAAAAATAGAGGTTCCAAATACAAATTGAATAACAAGGGAGATAAAGGACAGCCTTGACGTGTACCATTTTAATTTGAATTCTTTTGAAAGATTCCTGTTAATGACTAGATTTGTATAAGGATTGGTATATAATTTTTAAAGTTGAAGTGAATTCTTGCGGTATGTTAAAACATGTTAAAATGTCAAATAAATATTCTAAGTTCACTCTGTCAAATGCTTTTTGTGCATCAATTATAAGTGCGTAAAGATTATGGTTTTTATGGGTGACATGAGAAATCATTGTATGCAGTGTTAATGTATTATCTATAGTTTGTCTGCTATTTATAAAACCGGCTTGTTCATCAGATATTATAGGGTTAATTACCATTTTCAACCTGTTAGCCAAAATCGATGTCATAATTTTCATATCTATGTTTAAAAGTGAGATGGGTCTATAATTATCCGGGTTTTGTCGATCAGTATTTTCTTTTGGTATGAGAATAGTTTTCGATGCATTAAAGTGTGGGTCAGTAATTTTATTGTTAATAATATAGTTAAAGACCACTGACAGTATTTTCCCCAGAATATCACTAAAAGTTTTATAAAATTCTGTAGTCAAACCATCCGGTCCCGGAGCTTTGTATGGCTTCAATTTCTTGATAACATCAGTTATTTCCTCTGAAGAAATAGTTTTAATCAGGTTCATATGAAGCTCATCATTAATCTTTGGAAATATAATTTTCTGAAGAAAATCATTATTATTCTTATTTGGATTTACATCCTGTTGTTCACCATATAGTTCTGAAAATATTAGTTCAAAAACCTTTATGATATCTTCCGTATTGGTGTACGTTTTATTGTTGAAGTATATTTCAGGGATTTGGGAAGGTGACTTCGATTGATTAATAATACGTGCTAGTGCTTTTGACGGGGTCTGTATGTGATTAGCGTATTTTACCAGCATTTTCTGTTCATGGAATGATAATTTACTGTTTTGTAATAAAAAAAGTTTCTTCTGACAATTTAATAATTCCGTTTCGGTTTGTTTACTATAATTTCTAATTAATTCCTGATCTAATAATTCAATTTTTGATTCCAAGTCATGCATATCTTTCACTTGTAATTTCTTGTAGAAAGTAGCTTTTGGATAAACATTCCTCTAATTTGCACTTTGATAGTTGCCCATTCTATGTCTGATGGATGTCGGTTTTCTAAAAGCTTATTTAATAATTGATTAAAAAACTCCTGAGCTTCTTTTAATACATCCTCTTTATGCAATAGATATGGATTTAATGTCCAATTATAACCCCTAGCATGCAATTTATGACAAGTATCTTTCTTAAAGGTTAATGTGATCCTGGAGTGATCCGACAAATAACGAGCTTGTATGTATATATAGGGATCAAAACACATTAGTGTATCTGATATTAAAAAGAAATCGATCCTGGACCACATTTTATGACAGCTCGAATAAAATGTGAAGTTATTTGGGTGGCTGGCTATTTTCAATTTTATTTTAAAAAGAAGGTTCAAGTCGTGTGATTTTTAGGAGGGGTATTTAAAGAAGGAAATGATGTTTTGGTTTTATCTGATGAAGTTCACATTCAATTGTTGGACGAAATGTGCTTAATTAAACCTTATTTCCCTTTTCTATAATTTGGGGCTATTTTCCATTTTCCTTCCCAGATAAAAAAAATCAATTAATTTTACCAAGTTTTTTAACACTGGTGAGAATATGGGGTAGTGATATGCCCAAAATATATAGCAAAGCACAGAAAAAACAAGTATCTTAATAGTTGCTACATGACCCATTAATGAGAGTTGGAAATGCTGCCAAGAATGGACTCATAGAAACTCTTTATCCCAAATATCTCACAAAGTGACCTGCAGCACCTTCGTGGCATCAGTGTGAAGCTTTATGCTGATATAGTGAGGATTAGAGTTGACCCACTCAAACAGAAAATATACCCCTGTAGAACGGAGGTGGATTGCTGCCACATTAGCCTTAAATATTTTCTTCTATAGAAATGTTGACTTTAAGTCCAGATGCATTGCCATACTTTTTCAGTAGTTCTTGGATGATGGGTATATTTCTGGTGGGGTCACAAGAGAGAATAATGCAGTTGTCAGGGTGTGTGTGTCTGAACTCCAAATAGGGGATCAGTCTGATAGGTTGTTGGAATGGTTTGGTAGTCTACTGAGGGGGGTTCAGTAGTTAGCAAAAATAAAATGGTAGACAAGAGATAACCTTTATGTGTACCCTGTACATAGATATTGGAGCTCAGAGTGAGTTCCATTAGTTAATAAACATGCTTTGGGTGATTGGTATAGGTCTTTAATTGCATTAATAAACTCAACTGAAAACTTCATATGGCACATAACTAGCCACATTTAAAGAGTCAAAAGCCTTTTCAAAATCTTCAAACAGAGCCATGGCTGCTTCAGGCACATTTTTGAAACTTTTCTGCTAGACTTTTGCCAAATAATTTAGCATCTACATTGATAACTTAAAAAGGTCTGCAGTTATCTGGGAGTGTGTTTTCCTTATCTGGTTTAGGAAGAACTGTAATAGCAAAGGAATTGGAAGAGTCATTAATAGTTTGAGAACCCTGAATGGAAAGAAAGAGAGAGATTAAGCATGGGGATACAAACAATATCATTAGGTCCTGTATTTAAGCCTCCTGGTCCTGGAGCTTTGTCATTAGTGGCTGTGCTTATGGTCCATCTGACTTCCTGTTCTAGGACAGGAGTTGCTAGAGAGATTTTTTGTTCACTAGACAAGCTGGGGAGATCCACATCTCTAAGCAGAGATGTAGTTGTATCTGCCTTCTTGGTTTACAGGGTCCTCCAGCTCCTTATTGAATTGTCAGCACTCAAAATGCCAAGTGCTGACATGCCAAAAAAAAAGACCAAAAATCCAGGAGAAGAATGAATCCCAAACATTGCTATTCTCCTTTAATCTTCCCTTTTTGTAGGTGGGCAAGTCACTCTTCACCCCTTGATGCAGGTGGAGCCCCCACCCCCAAAACTATAGATACCAGTTCCAAGATTGCCTTATCTCAGTAAAAATGAAATATTTTGGAAAATGGCCTTCTCATACTTAGTATAAGACATAAGTCCATTTTTTCAGTCACTCAGTCTCTGTGTTTTGGGACTCAGTCTACCGGGTCCTGACTTTTCAAATGGTTACTCGGTCCTCCATCTCATTATACAACTTTTGGAAGAGATTTGAAAACAGATTATTTATGCTTATATGGCATATGATTAAATCATCATGAGGTCAGCCACTGGCACCTTAACTCATATTGAATCTCTTCCACCCTTTCACTCTGTAAGCCAGTAACTTACTGACCCAGTTTCCCATTAGCCAAGCTTGTGAAGCAGCCTCCACTGTAAGAAAAGATGTGACATTTGTTTAAGTGCTTTACTAAGTTGTTGATGCATCCTTTTATTTTCAATGTGTGTCTTTGATTTTATAAACTGCTCCAGTTTATG
This sequence comes from Protopterus annectens, assembly GCF_019279795.1. Classification (NCBI taxonomy): domain Eukaryota; kingdom Metazoa; phylum Chordata; order Ceratodontiformes; family Protopteridae; genus Protopterus; species Protopterus annectens. Next base: position 1,202,003,561 of record NC_056727.1, read on the forward strand.
TTTAGGCCATAAATTCAGAACAATTGTTTCATACCTGGTTAGCTTGCTCTGGTAATCACTTAATAAGGACTGTTTTGCCGTATTGCACAAACCTTTAAGTTCTAGCTTTAAGAATTTCATCCAAATGTTAATGGGCATATTCAAAGGTGGATTCAAAGCTAAAAAGTGTGTAACACCTCGGTTACTGTTAGAAACTAGCTTATCATCCCGTAATATTAGAGAGTCCACTGTCCAGGTCCTCTTTTTATGAGGTAAATGTTGCAGGAGAAAATTCAGACAGACAGCTTCATAATCTGTATTGGGGGCCAGATGGATTTTAGCCTCTTTAACCTGATTAACTCACCTAAGACCAATAAGTAATCAACCCTGCCGGCTGAGGTGCCCTGAGGAGAAGTTGTAATCATAGGTTGTCTCTGCACAATTTAATACATGCCATATATCAACTAGAGCCAGATGGGTGCAAACCTCCCTTATAATCTTCTGACCTTTGATATGCTTTTCGCTGGGAGGGGGGGGGGGGCTTGCTTCTATCTCTCAAGTCAGGGGAAACATTAAAATCACCAGCTAAAATGATTGTACAAGACCTTCATCCTCGTGTTTCAAATACACTCACTAGATCAGAGAAAAAGAGGGGATCACTGTATTACAATCATCATAGGAGGTTATTAGGCTAATGGCCCCAGGGCCCTTACAAGCCTAGCCAAGTTCAACCCATGTTCCCAAGGGTGTCTGGTTCAAGCAGACACTAAAATCAGCACCTGTTGCCCCTGTCCAAGCGGCACACAGATGGAATCCTTGGGGTGAATTTCCAGTTACCCATCCAATCATCCAAATTATGCTTAAATAGGGCTAACAAGGGGATTTGTTTAACATGAATAGGAAGCTTGTTCCAAAAGTGGGGCAACCTCTGTGAGACAAATCTGTCTCTCCAGCAAGTTCTGTTGATAATCACATACCAGGTTAAGGTTCTTTGAGTGAGTGACCCCATGTGCCATTTGACTTGCAAATGTGCAGCATTTCCATTAAAGCTGGGTCTAAGATTGTTCTCTATGCAAGACACAGGTTGCCTCTGAGCAGTCTGTATGATTTCAATCTGTCCGCATAGGACAGATCTTAAAAACCCTGAATTTTTTGTAAGGAACCTTTGTGCTCTCTCCAGTTGCTGCAGGTGTTTGGAAAGGAACATACCAAAGGGAGCATTGTACTCTGTTATTGACCTGATGAGGGAAGAGTGCAGGGGGTTATAACCTCTTTTCTTTCTGGAGGCAATGCCCTTACTTTTGAGATGAGCAATATAAAATGCCCTTCTTACCACTGTGGAGACATGATGATCGGAGTTAAGCTTGCTATCAACCTGTGTGCCCAGATCTCTCACCACTGACTGTGAGGTTAGGGTATTGCTATTAATGTGGTAGTTTGCAGGATCACCCTTGCCAAAGAGGACGATGATGCTTTTTTTGTATTAAGTGTAGGACTATGGCTTTGGCACCAGTCATTAGTCTGCGTAAGATCTTCTTGCAGGATGTTGACATTGCTAGGGGTTTCAATGATCATTCCCACTTTGCTGTCATCAGCAAACTTTGTCAGCCACAGTCCTTTAGTTTTAGCCTGTACTTCAGAGAAGTAGATTCAAACAGTAAGGGTCCCAGAACTGATCCATGTGGAACACCACTGGTTATGGGTCTGCTGGAAGATGTGGATTCCCATATTTTGACTGTATGAGTTCTGTCAGTGATACAGTTTGCATCCCAACTGTCTCAAAGAAGTCCACCAAGTTTAACAGGCATGATCTCCCATTGACAAAGCCAAACTGTGTGGGATTGAGTATTTGGAGATTTCCTATATCTTTGTTAATAAGGTCCATGATGATTTGTTCCACGGCCTTGAAGATAAGGCTGGTCAGGCTAATGGGTCTGTAATTATTGGGGTCTGCAGATGCAACCCCTTTGTGCAAAGGGATGATGGTAGCCATGTTCCATTCCGCTGGGACAAAGCCAGTGCATAGGCTGTGATTGGGACCATAAATTAATCCAAAACCAATGAATTCTCAAGAGAGGAAAAGGCCACCAGAGCCCGACAACCATGCTTATCAGGGATGTTATGTAGCAGCTTCCAACTAAGAGGTGCTGTTATGCCCAGTAAAACCACTCTTTTAGCTTTGGTGTCTAGACTGCTTGGAAGCCCACCATTCCAACAGAGGCGTTGAGACCCTTATGCTTTTTTAGTGATCTTACATCACACTGTTCCATATTCAACCATTCTTTTGTTGGGTCTTGAAATTTAATAAATGTAGCATAGTGTTAAATAGTATAAAATAGAAATTAAAATGAATTAAAGGTTAACCACAAAAAATATTATGCTTTGAACAGAGTGTATAATCTACCTTTTGACACAACCTCGAGACCTAGAACCAACAAAAGGCGTACACCAGAAGTGCTAAAAACAAAGGAAATTTCCCCAGGGGCAAACAACATCTAAAAACAAATTTATTAAAGCAGTACCTGAGCGCTTTCATTATGACAGTTGCAAATTACCTGATGCAACACGTTTAAAAATGTATGACCCAGTCATACTAGAACAAGTAATTAATTCACTTTTCTCTTAAAAGTAAAAAAAAAAAAAAAAAAAACAATAATGTTGAAATACTCACAGTTCTGGAACTGAATCATAGAAAAACATGTAAGTACTAATGGCAGAAGTAAACTAGCAAAAATAAAGGAAAGGAAGATTACAAGGATGAAATAAAATTAATTAAATAAAGCATTACAATCCAATCATAAGTTCATAGACCTAAAGTGGTTTAAACCAGGGAAAACACTGAAATTAAGTTTAAGCTGCCAACACAATTCACGAAACTCAAGCATGTTATCGGCGTCCCACCCCTCACTCCCCGGGGTTGTGCTGTATGAAATCCACTATAAAAAACGCAAACTTCTTAAAAATTATTACAAACTAAAATATGTTTGCATAAAACACTAGAAGTTTTTTCTTTTTTTAAATGTCCTCGGATTCTGGCATTTAATTTCCAAGTCACTTTACCTATGTAATATGCAGGGCAGGAAACACACTGTGTAAGGTACACAACCATAGAGGATTCACAGTTCCCTGTGCAGGGACAAGGCAGAGTTCTGTCAAATCTTTCAGCACTGATGTGTATGGTCCTTCATGAATGTAACAACATTGCTTACAGTGACCGTATTTGGTCATTTTATTGTGCTTACTTAAGGAGGTAGTCTGTTCAGATTCCAGTAAATTTTTGATGTTTCAACCTCTACTGAAAACTATTTGTGAAAAATCCCCTACCTTGACCTTCATTTCTCCAGGGAAAATTAAATTCCAGTTATCACGGAATGTATTCACGTATTTGTAGGAGCCATAAGGATATGGTATCACAAAAGACAAATTGTGGTATAAATTCTTGTTGTATGTAGAATTAATGTCTTGAAAAATAGTCCAGACAGACATTACTGGTTTGCCCAAGGAGCAAAATTTTGAAGTTCTACTTCTAACAACTTCTTCTTTAATGTCTAACAATAAACTGTCGGGATAGCGTGGGGCAATAAATAAAGTTATCAGGAACTCTAACTCATTAAAAAAATAGCAGTCCGCATTAATGAGTCTAGACAGGCAGACCATCTGGCCCTTGACTATACCTCTGTTTTGGTGAGGTGGATGCCAACTTTCAAAATGTAAATATGAATTGGAAAGGTCCCTGTTAGATCATCGAAAATCCAGTTCATTGAACGGCATGGGGGTCTCACAGGCATCAGCATCCAGGGTACTATACCAGTTCCTGGATGCCATGCTACCACATGCCAGTGAGCACATTTATTTTCCCCTCACCCCTGAGGCAAGGCCCAGCAATATGCAACACTTCTGCTGTGTAGCACACTACCCTGAGGTACTGGGTGCCATAGATTGCACTCATGTACACATCAAGGCACCACCTGGTAGGAGGGTAGAATCTACGTCAACCGCAAGGGGTACCACTCCAACTGCCAGGTCATGTTCAATGCCCGGGGTATTATCATGAATGTGTGTGCTGACAGCCCCGGTGGTTATTATGACTCCCATATCTGGCACCCATCACAGGTGTACCAGATGTTTACTAGGGGGGACATCCCACACAGCCATTTACTGGGGGATGCTGCGTTTGCAGTGGAACCATGGATGCTGATCCATCAGAAATGCACACATGAAAGAATGCCATGATGAGGCACATATACAAACTAGGAACATCATAGAGCATGTGCTTGGGCTGCTGAAGTTACGGTTCCAGTGCCTCAATTTATCTGTTGGAGCCCTGCAGTACTGTCCAGCTACATGTGCACATATGTTCACAGTATGTGCTATGCTACAAAGTATGAGCCTGTGGAAACAGCTGCAGCAGTTTCAGCAAAGGGAAGGGATACACAGCTTCCCACTGTCCCCTGATATCCCTGTAGGCAGATGTAGGCATACCCATTACACCCTGGCATTGGCTAAGAGACAACGTATAGCACATTCACTGACAACCTAGGGTCCTAGGGATTGACACCTTACTCCTACTCACATACATGTATTAAAATAGCTGATGCCAGGCAACCCACACAACCTGTTCCTATCCATGTATTGGTTGTGTACTGCTTGCATTACACAGTCAGCCCTGGACTACAGGTCTGTCAACTGCTGCATTTGCAAGGTACGCACTAATTGTAAGGATTGCTATAATAAGATATCATGTGTATGGATCTGCTGCTGTTATGCAAGGAAATATAGTGGGCTACTGGACAGATATAACATCTACATGGGACTAAAGATATACCCAGTCCAGTATGTGTTCCTTAATATTTACTAGGCCTCATGGTTAGAATATTCATGACATCTGGCAAGCGAGATGTTAAACAGAAGCTACACATGATATGTGGACAGCTGTCTACCCAAGCTGATCATGTGCTGTTGTTCCCACACCCCCAACACAGCAGTGTACCCATATAACCGCTTTCTGTTAAAGCGGTTATATGGGTACACTGCTGTGTAGCCATATAACCGCTTTCTGTTAAAGCGGTTATATGGGTACACAGCAGTGTACCCATATAACCACTTTAACAGAAAATCAGCTATGGTATATTAGTGGACCAGGCAATCTCAGGCCTGTAACATAGCAGTCACACATTGTATGTGTCTCTTCATGCAGGATAACAATGTGCATATTTATGCTGTTTATTGTGTGATGAATGACTCCTCTTTGTCTGGCGACCTGTGTGACTCAGTGGACTAGGGAAGCTAGCATGGGTGATGGTGTCGATGGTTCTAATCTGAAATTACATCTTTTGCATGTGAGGTAGTACTATGTTGGTGTTTTCACAGACTGTCATACCTCTCACCCTCTTAGTGCAAGAAATCTGGACAAAGCCAGAAAGATTGAGGGGGCAAAGGCCCAGACTTTAAATATTGTTCCCATAAACCTAGAAAGTTGCTAGAAGTAAAGATATTGCATTATTACATATTTTCTGAAGGATATAAAGTCTGAAACACAAATGTTTGTCTGTAGTTAGTATAATGTAGTGATTTCAGTATTACATAATTCACCAGAAGACCACAAATGCATGATGAACAGACCAAACATATGAGGCAAAACTCTGGACATTCTGTGAAAATCAGGACAGTTCAGTCACATATTAAGTATAGCACACAGCTGGGGAATGCCGTGGACATTTTGAGTGAAGTTCAGTACTGCAGAAAAAGGGGCTGATATTAATGTCTGTAACATACAAAATCCTGGACTGGAGTACAGGTATGTGTGGTCTGGAGTCACTTTATAAGTGCTGACAGAACCCACCTAGTGAAAATAGGGGAAGCCACCTCAATTAGTAGACCCATAACAAGTGGTGTACCCCAGGGATTGGTGTTGGGGCCTCTGCTGTTTGGAATATACTTCTCAGAGATGCAGGCCAAATCTAGTGGGCTATGGTTGACCAAGTTTGCAGATGACTGCAAGCTGGCTGCTGTCATCAATTCCCTTAGTGATGTGGACATCCTCCAAGAGGGTCTCACCCAAACATATGACTGGTGCCAGAAACATGGCCTTAAACTGAATGCCAATAAATTCATCATCATCCCCTTTGGGGAGAATGACGTTCCCACAAATTATCACATTGATAATAAGGCACTAAGCACACAATCAGTCGTGAGGGACCTTGGCACCCAGGTTGATAGCAAACTGACTTTTGACCACTATATTGCTTCCATTGTATGAAAACCTTTCTACATGGCCCATCGCATTAGTAAGGGTATCTCATCCAGGGACAAGAGGTCATAACATCCCTGTATTCTTCCCTTATAAGACCCATTAGTGAGTACAATGCTCCTTTTGGCATGTACCTCACAAAGCACATGCAGCAGCTGGAGAGACCACAGAGGTTCCTCACCAGGAGAATCCAGGGCCTCAAACATCTACCCAACACAGATAGGTTAAAAGCTCTGTCCCTCTACTCAGTCTCTTACAGACTCCTCAGATGTGACCTCTGTCTGGTATACAAAGCAATCTCAGACCCCACCCTGATGAGCCTGCTGCATTTCTGCAAGTGAAGTTCCACTCGGGTAACCCCCATGGGTGACCTCAACCTGGTCTGTGACATAAATAGGACTTGGTGGGACAGATTTGTGTCTCAGAGATCCCCCTTTTGTGGACTAGACTCCCTCTCCACATAAAGTGGAATACCTCATTAAACCTTTTGAAGTGCAACCTGGATAACTGGATGGGGAACAGAAAATATGCCTCTAGGATTCCACCTGTGTCCCTGCTTGACAGTGGCATAGGGTGCTAACTTGTTGGAACAGGGGCTAAATTCTTGGCTAGGCTTGTAACGGCCTCAGGCCAACAGCCTAGTAACTTCCTTTGATCCTACGGTATTACCAGATACCACAGGTCGTGCAGGGGCAGCAGAGGGGGCACCACCGGTCTGGGTCCCAGATGTGTTGGGACCCAATGCCATGGGCATTTCAGGCAAGGTAGAAGGGGATCAGCTGGAACAGGCCTACCTTGACGTGATGTGGTAATTGAGGTATAGCATTAAGTTGAGGTTAATTATGAACAAATCATTGTTAGTATTAACAGCATGGAACATCATTTTAATTAACCCAAATACATAGCAATGTTTATTATGTGTGACACAACATGAAATAACAGAACAAGTCAGTATGTTAGCAGCATGCTAGTAACAGTTAAAGTATAAGGGCAACCACACGTTTAAGATATGTTAATATGAATACATAATAACACAATAAACAATATAACAAGATATGTCGGTATGAAAGCATAATAATAAACCACATTATCCAAAATAGTTGTAACAAAATGTGTTAATAGCAAACCATAATAATAAATTACTATAAGAAATACATGAAGATAAGGGGTGGGGAGAGGGAGAAAAACAGTCCATTAGTGACATTCCAGATTATATCCCTGAAAACAGCAGTAATGTTAACTCTACAGGTGTGTATTGCCAGTTTTGTGCACAGTGATTACAAGTCTCTTTTAGGTTATATAGCACATATATATCTCTCAAGCTATTTGTATGGGACAGTATGGGCCAAGCAATAACAAATGCAGGTATACAACTAGACAGAACAGTTGCACATCATGTGGACTTGTATAACTGCCAATGTGTTCTGCAAGTGAATTTGGTAATACATTGCATTCCAGGTAATCATTTCTTTGGTAATCCTGTTTCAGATGGATTATGCAGTATCAAGTACGGTACGAGAAATCATGACCCTTGAGAGGCATGTTTGTGTATAGTACATAAACTAGACAGCTGTCATGCCTTAGTTGCCAGGCATGGGAATAGGACCCAATAGCTGTGACTGCAGGGGACATCTGCAAATCTCACAATATTTTTACTAAATTATAGAAAAATAGCACATTCATTTACAGATGTATTCTGCCTGTTATGGACTTTAACCCAGCACCTACTACACCCATGTAGCTAGTTGGATGTTATAAAAACTGGTATACCTTCACATATATTACTTGGCTACCTGTTAGCATTGCTGAGCACCATGCCACGCAAACATGCTTAATCACACATATAAATAGTTGATTACATCTATTTTCTATTTTTAGATGTCTGGCAGGTGTCGGCTATGTATGTATAAGCTCCTCTTGGCTCTGCTGAGTGCCGTGCAAGCGGCAGTTGAAAAAGAAAAAAAATATAAGAAAATGTAATTATGATTTACATCTTAGTTTGTATTTTAGATGTCTGTCAGATGTTTGTGTTACCCTGCTGCAGTCATCACACTTGGGTTATCCTGTCATCAGGTGGTCCTGCAGTCGGCCGGAATTCCAAAGTCTTGGTCCAACGTCGGTTGCTGTTGCCTCATCCCTGACGTCAGTGCACCAGGGGTATATATATATTGCAACTCACGCCATTTTCTTCAGTCTTTCTTGCCGCGCGGTGCCCGAAGCAGAAGCAGTTCGTAAGTGCTGGTCAGCCGACTCCTGAGATTGTCGAATTCGAATTTCAGACCGAAGTCTTCTATAAAGCTAAGTACCCCATTGGGGAAACTTTTCTTGCCTCAGACCGATGTCAGAAAAAGTTAACAATTGCATTTCTTGTGGGAAGCAAATACCTCATAAGTATTTTCATTCTTACTGCATACCTTGCCTAGGCCCTGATCACGACGTCACTTCTTATCGGTTTTGTGCTAGGTTTAATAAGCGTACTATTAAAAGGCAATTTGATTTTGCACAACACTATTTTGGTAGAAAATTTAACTATAACATGCCGTCGGAGCTATCGACTACCGGCGTGCACAAAAAACGCAGGGATAAGGACCAACAGCCCAGGCCTAAGCCAGATTCCGAGGCCTCGGTTGATCTGGTCTCCGGTACTCCGGTTCTCAGTGAGGCTCCGACGCAGCCCCTGACTACCGCAAATCTAGAACCCGAGACCGCTAGGGATATTTTGACGAAATGTACTAGGCCTACGCAGCCTTTTACTTCAGGCCCTTCTGACGACTTAGCTCCTAAAGACGTCGATGCTACAGAAACGCCATCGGATTCTGAAGGCGTTTTCAGACCGACGACTCTCACCATTAAAACGTTTTCTAAGTCTAAGACTCCTTCTAAATCTAAAAAGACTGCCCTTCAGTCTCCTGCTCAAGGCCCTATGCCTAAAAAAACAGATGCTCAAAATGGCTGAAGATTTGATTTCTCTTATCAGGGGTTCACAGCCCCCTTCTGATAAAAGGCCTAGACAAGAGGAAGACTCTGCTTCCTCTGAGCAACTGTCCATTTCTTCGGATTCCTCTGAGGACCAAGATTATTCCTACTCTCCTTATGAAGATTCTGATGCTGAGGACTCTATTCCCTCAGCTTCTCCTCCTGAGGACTACTCCTTTGGGGAAACCTTACACACTATGAGGGAACATTTTCACTGGGAAGGTCAGGACTACTCTGATTCCAAGAAAAGGCTCAGAGAGTTTCTCTTACTCCCCCAACACAGACCTCTAGCCATCCCACCTGTGTTGGACATTGTGGATGATGTCTATTTAGAATCCAATTTCAACCCAGACTCTCTTCCTCCTGCTCCAGCTAAGCCTGACAGATACTACAGAGTACCTGAATCCCACAAATTTCTTTACAAAAGCCCAGTAGCTGACCCAGAGACTATCTCCCAGGGTCCCAAGGGGGCTAAGGCTTCTATGGCTAAAAACCCAGTACCTTCTGAGAGGGATTCCAGAGCACTAGATAGGTGGGGGAAAAAGGTTTACACCTCAGCCACATTAGCTATGAGGACACTAAATTGTCAATTTCATATGCTTAAGTATCAGCAATTTCTAATCTCTCAGTTAAAGCAAAGGATAACCTCCCTACCTCAGCAATCTGAATTGAAAGAAGTACAGGATTTGTTGCACGCCACTGAGCAGGTGGGCAAACATACCTTACAATGTGGGTTTGATTCTTTGGAGGCCTCTTGCAGAGCAGCTGTCACTGGATTGGTTATACGTAGGCATGCTTGGTTAAAGGAACAAACTCTGCCTGATCATGTTAAAGCAAAACTACTAGATGCTCCCTTACAGCAGGATGTTCTTTTTGGGGTTAAAGCAGAAGAAGTTTTAAAGAAAATGGAAGATAAAGCAAAATCAATGCAGACAGTCAAAGATTTCCTACAAGTACAACCCCCTCACTTCAGTAGAAACTGGCCAACAAAAAATTGGTCCTTTCCAGCTACTGACAGACCACAGAGGGGTAAATATAGGCGCCCAAGGGGCAGAGGACAACCACAAGCCCAGTATAAATCTCGCCAATGGGGCACTACAACACAGAAGGGAGGAGAAGACAGGTCTCAACCCACCAGAAGGCAAACTCAATGACTTGCACCTCATCTGGCCAAGCAGTACTCTCTTGACAGCCCCCTTGGGGGGGAAACTCGCACTTTTTGCAGACAACTGGCACATGGTCACAAAGGACAAATGGGTCCTAGACATAATTTTACGAGGATACAGATTCCAATTTCACACCTTGCCAATGAAAAGAGGAATGCCAAACCTGCCACAAAATCAATGGGCAGAGGCACAAAAACAAATTACAGCCCTCATAGACATGAGAGCCATTCAACTGGTACCTACTCAAGAGCAAGGCCAAGGATTTTACTCAAGGCTCTTTCTAGTACCCAGAAAGGACAATTCTTGGAGACCAATTCTGGACCTTTCAATTCTAAACACTTACAAGTTCCCAAATTCAAGATGCTAACACTACAGCAGCTTCTTCCCATGTTGAGCAAGGAAGCATGGCTAGTAACATTGGACCTCAAGGAGGCATACCTACATGTCCCTATCAGACAAAGTTGCAGAAGATACCTCCGTTTCATTGCAGGTTCAACCCATTATCAATTCTCTGCACTGCCCTTTGGCTTATCTACTGCGCCCAGAGTTTTCACAAAATGCCTGGCACCAGTAATTGCATACTGCAGACAAAGAGGAATTCAAATATATCCATACCTGGACGACTGCCTCATCCAAGCAGAAAGCAAAGACATTCTCTTACATCATCTGGCCTTTGTGAAGCATCTGCTAAATTGTCTGGGGTACACATTAAACGAAAAGAAGTCAAAATTAGTACCCACACAAAAAATGACATTCCTTGGTGCCAGCTTGGATACAACGGCCCAGAAGGCTTATCTAACACCAGACAAGCAACTACAACTGACTCAATATTTCAAGACAATGGCAACAAAGACCCAATTAACTGCAAGAAAAATTCTGCAGGCTTTGGGCTTCATGGCATCTTGCATACTAATAATACCATTTGCAAAACTGCATATGAGGAAATTACAGTGGTACCTAAAAGCGTATGGTCTCAACACAGCCACAGCTTGGACACAATGATATCTCTCATTCCCTGCCTTCAACAGGAGTTTCTATGGTGGTCACAGGCATGTCACCTCAACAAGGGTCAGCCTTTCACCTTGCCCCCAACCAGGCAAACTATCACAACAGATGCTTCAGACTACGCCTGGGGGCACACATGGCAGGACAATGCATTCAAGGCCTATGGACTGCAGAACAAAGAAAACTGCACATAAATCAAAAAGAGATGCTAGCTGTACAGAAAGCTCTGACAGCCTTCAAGGATCTACTACATCCAGGACAACTTGCAATAAAGACGGACAACACCACAGTAATGTGGTACATAAACAAACAAGGGGGCACACATTCCTACCCTCTTTGCAGGCAAGCAATGATCTTATGGAAAACAGCTCTGGCCTACCAAGTCCAGTTACAAGCTCAATTCCTGCCAGGACAGAACACATTGGCAGACGACCTAAGCAGAAACATCAAAGATCCCCACGAGTGGAAACTAGACCCACAAATATTTACAATGATAACTCAGAAATGGGGCCTTCCAAACATAGAACTGTTTGCCAGTCCTCAAAACTACCAACTGACAAAATTTTGTACAAGGACATTCCACCATCAAGCTTGGAAAGTGGACGCTCTCTCCTTCAGTTGGAAAAACCTGACAGCATATGCCTTTCCTCCATTACCTCTCCTCACAAAGGTTCTTTTGAAGGTCAAAAAGGAGAAACCACGACTGATTCTCATAGCCCCAGACTGGCCACGCCAGCACTGGTACCCGCTATTGTAGAATATGGCTCACAGCCCACCATGGATATTGCCTCAAATACCCCATTTGCTCATGCAACAAAACAAACAGATTCTACAGAGCCAGCTCAAAACTTTAAATCTGGCTGCATGGCAAATTTACTAAACATCCAACCACCTCCTCTTTCACAAGCAGTTCTGGATGTTATTCTGGAAGCCAGGAGGCCAAGCACCAGGAAGGCTTACTCAGACAAATGGAAAAGGTTTTGTGCCTGGAACCAGGCTAAAGGCCAAGACACAACTCAACCTCACATGCCTCACATTCTACAGTATTTAGCTGAGATGTTGCACAAAGGACTTTCCTTTTCCTCAATTAAAATCCATGCTTCAGCTATTTCAGCTCACTACGACACGAATCCACCTTTATTTTTAAATCCTCTTCTAAGGCAGTTCCTCAGAGGGGCAAAAAACATTAGACCACCTAGGAGAGCTCCTACACCAACATGGGACCTCAACGTTGTACTGGAAAAACTAACGCTACCTCCCTTTGAACCAGTTTTCTCTGCAGACCTTCAGTTCCTATCTTGGAAGACTGCCCTGCTCCTGGCAATAACTTCAGCTAGGAGAGTCTCAGAACTACAGGCACTAATGGCAGTGGAACCTTTCCTCATTTTTCATCGACAGAGTTTCTCTACGAACTAATCCTTCCTTTATGCCTAAGGTGGTTTCCAGTGTAGCTTTAAATCAAACCATCCACCTACCCACCTTCTTCCCCAATCCACAGAACAAAGGTGAGAGACTCCTGCATTCCTTGGACATTCACAGGCAGCTTCGTTACTACTTGGATAAAATTAAGACTTTCAGAAACACTGACCAGCTCTTTGTATCCTATGCTACAGCTTCTCAAGGGAGGGCTATATCCAAGCAAACCATTTCAAAATGGATAGGTCATTGCATACGGTTCTGTTATACCCATCATGGCAAACCAGTTCCTTTTACCATTAGATCCCACTCTACCAGGGCAACAGCTACCTCTACAGCCTTTCTCAGGGGGGTTCCTACTAAGGAAATTTTAGAAGCTGCAACTTGGAGTTCTGTACACACCTTCACCAAACACTATCACTTGCCTCTTTACTCTAAGTCCAGGGTGGGCTTTGCCACTGCAGTTCTGCAGGGCCTTATTGCCTCCACTAACCCTCTATGATACCTCCCCCCTACCTTTGCTTTGGGATTCAACCCAAGTGTGATGACTGCAGCAGGGTAACACAATGAACATAGTACAGTTTTGTACCTACCATAAATGTAGATCACGCTGCTGCAGTCCAGGTTACCCTCCCTCCTTCCTCTCTGATCTACTGGCTAAATCTCTGCTATGCCTTACTGATGTATTTGATTATAGCTGAAGGGATTTTGTGTTTGTGCAGTGTTCACACCATTTGGTACTAATTCTGATCACCCTTTTGGGGGCACCTGGCATCTGGGGCAAGAAAAACTGAAGAAAATGGCGTCTGTTGCAATATATATACCACTGACGTCAGGGATGAGGCGACAGCAACCGACATCGGACCAAGACTTTGGAATTCCGGCTGACTGCGGGAGCGCCTGACAACAGGATAACCCAAGTGTTGATGACTGCAGCAGGGTGAACACTCGAACATCTACATTTATGTTGGGTACAAAACTGTACTATGTTAGCTGTCTATATGTGAGCACAGCTCAGCATTGCTGTGCTCCGCGCCTCCAAACGTGGAAAAAAAAGTCATAATAATGACATATACATTTGACACACCTCACAACATTACAGCAGTGGTGGGGAGCATTACAGGGAGGCTCACACTCCTCTGCAGCCACGGGTAGCTGCTACACCTCTCCCTACACTGATTCAATATCCCTGTTCCTCATCTCTCCCTTGGCAGAGCGCCATCATTAATATGCATGGTACACTGCCGAGGGGGCACCGTGGCCATGTAGATGGACACACTGCATGCAGGCTCTACACAGTGCCTACACAGATTTTATTAAATCCTGGGGGCAGTCTAGAAAAACGTTTTATGTCTGTCTAACCTTGTCTTCTGAAAAGGAGGTCCAACATTTCATGCAGGTTTTACTTTAGAACCATACCCTTGTTGCTTGCTGTGGACTTAGTGGTTTTCTTGTAAGGTATGGCTGCAGCAGGCTGTTTGATGCAAGCTGTCTGCCTGAATCCGGTCTGTTGTCTTTATATTCAGTTGCGTGAAGTCATCAGCTACTATATCCATCACATTGGGAAGGAGTTGTCTTGCTAATTGTTTTGAAGCATGAGTTTGGCTAGTGCCAGGAGAACTCTAATTAAACTCACCCTCTCTTGATTCTGCTCTTACCAGGTTCCCAGTGCTTTGCTGCATATTTCCCTGGATGCATATTCTTCTTACCTTGCTCTACAGTGAACTGGCATATACCAATGCACCAATAACTGTTAATTTTCCATCTCCTAAGATAGCAGATTGCATTGCAGGAAAGATGAGATGTTCTGGGGAAGGAGCATGCTAATAAAGTAGCAGGATGTTGCATGATAGCAGGTGTCTTATTTTTATAGCATAGGTGTCTGATAGATGGAAAAGCACATTGAGCTTTAACATTTTCTGGAGAGAAGTCTTGATAAAGACTGATCCTCTGGCCGAAAAACAGGAAGAGGTGACCCTGTCTGCCTTAATCTGGTAGTCTCTTTTTATCTTGTTCATTTAATATATAAATGAGTGGCCTTCCTTTATGTTTTGGGGGACTGGAGTGCTTTCTGTGGAGTTGATGATGGCTTCAAGCTTGCAGTCACCTATGAACTTGGTCAGTCAAAGGTCATTAATATTGGTTTTGGCATTAGAGAAATAAAATCTAAATAGAAGTGATCTCAAAACAGAGCACTGTGGTACATCCCTGTTTTGACAAGTCTGTTGGGGGATAGTGTGCCATTAACTCTAATAGAGCAGTGTCTGTCAGTAAACCAATTGGCAGTCCAGCAGGCTGCATAAGGATTTATATATAGTTTGATCAATTTTGGATCAGTTTGTTGATGATGCCAGAGCTGGGAGTATCATGTTAAAGGCCTTAGCTAAATCAAGGTAAGCTGCAATGATTTGCCTTCATTCATTGAGTATGTGACTCTCTTAAAGAAATCTCAGCTAGGTACAGTAGGCATGACCTATCTTTTCCAAAACTAAATTGGTTTGGGGATTGGGATTATAGGTTCCCTGTGTGCCATTTGATGAGGTTTGTGATCACTGATTCCTTTATCATGGAAATGTAAATATATTGAAATGATGGTGAATCTGATGGGTATATAGTTGCCATGGTCCAAAGTAAAGCCTTCCTTGTGGAAGTGAACTTCTACTACTGTTTTTAAGGCTGTGGATAAATACTTATGCCGTACAGATGAAGACAGAAAAATACCAAAACAAGGCATGACTGCAGCTAGTGGGTTATGGCTTTATGGGCCTGAATGTACCCATAAAGACTTAAAAAGTAAAAAGTCATGGGCATTCAGAAGACAAGAAATGAAACACTGGTATGTCTTCAAGGGATCATTTGCATATACCCCATGGGCCTCCACTACAAAGGGTTTAAGGTATTTCACAGGGAGGACTCTTCCTTGGCTGGGTCATTCTGGTTGTTTTTACTGAATGGTTTGTTCGTGTGAACATTTTGCCATTTGATTTGGATGTTATTTGGGACATTTTGCAGGCACCTTTATGTTTATGGACATTGAGCTTGATGTTAAGCTCTGTTTTTTTAAGGTATATTCAAATAATTCAATTTTGCTGTACTGACAAGGCCAGAAAAGACAGAAACATAGTACCTGAATGTACCCATAAAGACTTTAAAGTCATGGACATTCAGAAGCCATGTATTTGAAACACTTGTATGTCTTTAAGGTACACACACACACACACACACGCACACACACACACTCTTACATATACACACACACACACACACACACACACACACACACACACACTTGCCTTTCTGGCAGTTTTACTGAATGGTTTATCTGTATGACCTTTTTACCCCTTAACTGATATAGCTTGACACATCTAAATACAGAACTCAAAATACTGGCAACCATACCCTAAGCAGACTTCAAAATAATTTTTACTCAGGTATATAATACACTTTTGGAAGTGTGATTTGGAAGAAAGCATTAACTTTTGTAGGTGTGTAATGAGCTGACAGACTTTAAAAATTCCCTGCTGAATACTCTCTCAAAAATATTGGGGAAGCAAATAGTTGCAATTAAGGAAATTATTTTTTTGAGCTGGGACACAGGGTCGTAATTACCTAGGTGTAATAAGACCTTTTAAAGTTTAATTCTGTTTGAATTTTATACAAAAAAACAGTTTTATAAATGCCTACTTATATCTGCATATCATTTCCATGTGTTTACTGCTTGATGTCACAGAATGTGTTGTATATGGCTGTGATTTCAAGTACCTTGCCCTAAAAACTGTGTAATAAAATCTGAAGGAATTACAGTGATATGGCCATTTGAAAGTAATACCAGATTAATGTCAAGATGGCTTCTAGAAATTGACAAAGTCCAGCATGTTTAAAATGTGCAGTTTAAAATAAAACAGTAGGGCTAGGATTCACTAAAATCCTAACTGTTCCTTCTAATTGCTTAATGTGGGTTGCTTAATTACCATGACGATAAGAAAATTTGATTCCGAGACAGATATAGCCACAATGGGAAAATCTTATTGTTGCCAGGTCTCTGAACTGAACACAACTCAGACCTGACAGTACTAGTGTTCCCCCAGTGCCCCATGAATCAAGCTAGCAAAGGGACCCCCCAACACACACATTCACAGGTATTCACTAACATACCTCCTGTCAGTCACAAACAATTTCCCATACATTTGCTCACACTCAAGGAAACAGTTACCCATTTATCTGCACATATGTTCCAAAAAACACACCCAAATAAACAGGCATGCTCATACAGTCATAGGACCATGTGTAAGTACTAGGCATTCAGTCTGTAGACCATCAGAAATCTAGCTAAAACATCAAGAAAGGTAAGACAAGATAGACCTAGGGAGTATTTGAGGCTGCCATTCTAGTTATCTTAGTTTACTTTGTAGGAGGCAAGGTTGCTACTCTGCTTGACATTTAGTGGAAGTTTGTTCCAGAAGTGAAGGATATCTTAGGATATGAATCTATTATGTCAACATATCTGTTTATGAAGGTTTAGTTCCTATAACTTTTTTTTGAGGTACAGTTTGTTCTGTGAAGTAATAGGAAGTCAAAAAGGGTTGGTTCTTTCATGGATTGAAAAGCTAAACAGAGATCCCACAGAGATGAGTCTATAAGAGACTGATTGTAGAGAGAGGGTTGCCAGTCTAAATTTGATAACCAAGATTTTTGAAATCTCTGATCTTTCTAGTTATGAATATTTGAGGTCTCCCAAGTTGAGTGATATGTTTAGACAAACATACCAAAAGGTAAGTTATGCTCAGTAATGGGTCTGATAATGTATGAGTAAAAGGGAATTAAGGCTTATATGAATGTAATGGAAATGCCTTTAGAAATTAGATCAGCCAGATAGAATACTTGTTGAACTAGTGCAGGCATGATGGTCAAACAATAAGTAATTATCAACTAGATTCCTTACAGCAGTGTCTGATTGGAAGGGTATGTCAGCAATATTGTATATGAAAATGTTTTGTGTAGCAAAATAAACTATGCTAATTTTTTCATATTTAATTTGAGACCATTGTCCTTGCACCAGTTGTTAACATGGTCTAATCAATTTTGGAGCAATTATGAGCCAGTTTGGAAGATAGAACAGCATCAACCAATTTACAGTCATCATCATCATCATCAAACAGATAACCATAGATCAGAAGTTTTGGCTTGAAGATCTGAGTAATAGATGCCAAATAGGCTGAACCCTGTGGCAGACCACTGGCAATTTTTTTTTTTGCTTTCATAAGTGGGATCTGAAACTGTATCCACATGGGTTCTGTCAGACAGTTGGCAGTCTACCATGTCATAAGGATTTATATTCAGACTGACAAAGCTATCAATAATGCCTTCATGGGGGATAGTGTGAAAGGCCTTGGCCAGGGCTCCAGATATGCTGTATACAATGAATAACTGCTATCCGCTGCTTCATTTACCTTTTCAAACAAATAAATGAGGTTAAAAAGGCAGTAACCTCCTTTGTCAAAGCCGAATTGATGAGGTTCCATGGTAGAGAGATTTGTAATGTCCAGATTCATAAGGTCTGAGATAATCCGCTTCATATCTTTATATATAAGGCTAGTGAGACCAACAGGTCTGTAGTTAGCATGGTCCATGATTGAGCCACCCTTGAGTAACAGCATTATAGTGACTGTATTCCAGGTCTCAGGAACATAGCCAGTGGATATGCTTAGTTTAAAGAGATAGCAGGAGTTCATTTAGGCTATGTTTGGCACTGATAATCAGGTAACTTGGGTCTATTACTGTAACCTATGCATGAGGTGTTCTTCGTTTTTGACAGGGCTGAGAGAACTTGCTCTACATTAATTAAAGGGGAGTGGCTGGGACTGTAGAAGCTGTGGAATAGCTATAACTGTGGCTGGAGTAAAATTTATACTAAATTTGTCAGCTAGGATATTACCTATTTTCTTTAGGTCAGTGCGTGCAATGTTATGGACTAACTCCAAACATTGCTGGCTGTTAGCTGTTAAATTCTTGACATAGTTAAGGAAGGATTTATAGTTATTTTGGGTTTTAGTGGCTATTTTAAGTTCATATTCAGCTTTGAGTTTCCTAATGGTTCCCTTAATCTCTTTAGTAATTTGCTTAAGTGTGGTTTTAAGGTAGGCAGAATGAGACCTCTTCTAAGCATCAGTTTCTCTTGTTATATAAAGTATTTATATGAGCATTCCACCATACTGGTTTGTTTTTAAATTTCTCATATTTGCTCTTGATGGGGACTGCCTTGTTAATAAGCCTACTTATGTGGGTGCAGAAGTTAGAAGAGTAGGCAGCACTTTTAGCAATGGGATGTATCAGAGGAGGATTACAGCAGAATTTATTTAGGTCATTAAGCAAACTGTGATAGGTTTGCCTATGGGAAGCTCTGAACATGGAGGTATTTACAGAGGAATTACCACTGGTATTAAGGAAAAGGTCACTAATTTATAGTCTGACTTAACAAGGCTGGATGATACATATGGAGGTGTACAAGAAGTGACTATATTTGTGAAGACTACCTCACGTCTGTTGGGGTCCCTAGTAGGATGTTTTACTGTTTGTAAAAGAGATTTACATTTATAATGTCAAGGAAGCATTGTGCCTGCCAACCAGTGGCTGTGTAGATCAACATGTTTATTGCAGATAGCTGAAATACCTGAAGTAGAACGGGTTTAAAGGAGATTTCAGCTAATGTGTTATGATGGCTATCATGGTCTGAAGTTGATATAGAGGGTGCCCATTGACTATCTATGACTAGCTAAGAAGTGGTAATTAATCTTGTTTGTGATGATTTGGACATCTAGGAGTTCAAATGTGGTATCCTGAGGAATGACCTGATGATATCCTTTATATATAGATTCATAGGTTTGTATTAGGTTATTCAGCACCAGGGTCTTTATAAACCTAGCCATGCACCCCAATCCAGTTTTGTCCTCAAAAAAAATGGACACCTATATGGTGTGGATATGTTAGTAATGAGGTAGCTAAGGGCTGTAGGTGTTTGTATGTGTGTGGGGGTGTTAGTCTGGGATAATTTAACTTACTGTCAGCCTCTGTCCAATAAAGACATAAGGGGTCAGACTGGGGATGAATTTATGATTTTCCCTCCAGTGATCAAGGTTTCAGTTCAAAAGAGTCAGGGATGAACTCTGCTTGATGTGAATGAGGATTCTGTTAATAGTGCAGGGATCCTCTGAGACACATATTGGTTTCTCCAGCATGTTTTATTTATGTTACAGTCAAAGTTCAAGTCCTTGAAACAGATGTTCCTGGTGCTGTTAGTTTTGCAGATGTGTAAGAGGTCCATCAGAGCTGGGTGTTTAGATGCCTTATATACTAGGCAAAGATCACCTCTCAGTAATCTGTAGGAGACTAAGTAAAGAGAGAACACCTTAAAGTGACCTGTGTAGGACAGGGTATTCATATCCTATATTTTACTGATGAGAAACCTTTGAGGGCATTCCAGATGTTGCAAGTGCCTGGTTTGGTACATGCCAAAGAGGAGCATTATATTCAGTGATGGATCTGATTAGGGTTGAGTAGAGTGATACTGTAACTTCCTTGGACCTCCATGCCATACCCTTGCTTATAAATTGGGTGACATAGAATGATTTTCTTAATGTTTTGGTTGAAGGCCAAATTAGTATCAAAGTATGTTCCAAAATCCCTAACTACTGGGTCAACTCTTAATGCTGTTTTATCAACAGAGTAATTAGTTTGGGAGGACGGCTTCACTAAAGGCACTATAATGCATTAAATCCCATTCAGTGTTAATCTGTGTCTCTGGCACTAGTCATTTGTTTGTTAGACCCTCTTGTTGAATGTTTGTTTCATGTGTGGAATCCATGATATCTCCCAATTTACAGTCATCTGTGAACTTGGTGAGCCAGAGGCCATTGACATCAGCCCTGACTTCTGAGAAATAGATGCCAGTCAGGAGCAGATCCAAGTTCCCAACACAGAGTTTTGGGATACTACACTGGTGACTGGTCTCCTGGTGGAAGTGGTTTTACTAGTCCTGACTTCTTGGATCCTATATGTGATCAATCTAGCGATCCAGCAAGTTATGTAGGGATTTATGCCTAGTTCTGAAAGTTTGTCAGCAATACCTGATTGGGGAATTGTATTAGTGGTGTGCACCATTTTTCACTCATCCATAGCCTTGGTAACCCTCTCAAAGAAATATAACAAGTAGAGAAGGTAAGACTTTCCCTTATCAAAGCCAAACTGAGATAGGGCCACTTACTGTAGATTGCCAATGTCTTTGATGATCAGTTTCATGAAAATTTATTCCATGGCTTTGCATATTATATTTGTCAGACTGATGGGTCTGTAGTTCCTGGGCTCAGTTAATGGTCCACCCTTGTGGAAAGGAATGATAGCTGTGGGTCTCCATTCACAGGTATGTAAACTGTTTTGAGGCTGTAGTTGAATAATGCCTCTAGTGGTCCTGCAAGGTCATGTTTAAGGCTATTTAAAAGGAGACAGGGATATTGTCAGGGGTCATTAAGGCAGTGGTTTCAGCCTTATTGAGCACTGCAAGGACCTGCTCCCTGTTGATAGTTGGCAGGAATGTGGTGGATGGCATTTCAAAGTGGTTCATGGGGGCAGAGGAGGGGGGGGTTGAAGTTAGAATTAAATTTATCAGCAAGAAGACTGCATCATTGAGATGCAAACAATTGAATATTCCTGCATAGAATGTTCGGTGAATTGAAAAGAATCAAGTGATTATTACTTGCGTTTTGTGAAACAAGACGCAGCTTTAGCAAAACAGGTCCAGGGTGGATGCAAGTGAGAATCCTGAAAACCAGTTTATTGAATGCAATGTTTGGCTGAAAATCTAGTCATCAAAATTGCGCTCAAAGTGTTTGATTTTTGTTGGGGAACCTCTGAATCCCTGATAATACTGTAGTCAGTTCTGGGATCACTGCAACAGACTGGGAAATGCTGCTTGCAATGCCCTAATTGGTAAAATAGACATGTCCAACAAACTAGCAAAAAATAATGAGTTGCAGAGCTGGAGATAAGAAAAGGTACCTGTTCCCATGTAGCACAATGTTTTCTGATAGTAACTGTAGAAATAACACAAAGTCTTCTTCCTCATATTACACTATGCTGTATCAGCTGGTAGTTGGAATGTTTATTCATGACGTATCACACTGAGTCATCTGACTTTGGAAAAATAGTTATTTGAACTGAAAGAATCTTTTATTAGTTGATGGAAAATTGTTTTTCATGAAAAATTGAAGAGTTCGGTAGTCATGGGTGTATGTATACACTTGAGTCTGCATGTATGACATTTTGTGGTGGCCGATGTGTCAGTACTCTGAGACTGCTATAATGGGGATATTCATGTATGGATTTATACCTTTATGGTTATATCTGGCTAGAGTGATTTTCATGTGGTATACACATGTGCTAGACAGTTCAGTTGAATTATCGATCTCATGGATCCCAGAGCACATCAAACTATGCCTGTATTTTTAAGGAGTAGAGAAACATTTATCAGAACTGAAGAAGTAAATAAATATACTTGTGCTTACAAGGTTTTGTGCTGCAGTTTACATAAGTATAATTCTCAATGGAAATATGACTCAACAGAACCTTTGAGGAATTTTTTTTACTTTTGCTGAAAGTAAACTTGGCAACTTAGCAGAATATCCAGAAATTTGGTATATTCCTTACACTAAAGTGGTTCAATGTTTTATATTCATACATATCAATGTGGAGGAAGTCATAAATGTACTTAACCCTTACATATTTACTCAATTTTTGATGGGTAGAAAAACAGACACTTCAAGAAAAACTCTGTAATTATTGCTGACTCAGAAAAAATGTTGCCTGTGGTTAGTGATTCTCTTACAAGAGATAGATTAATCTTTTGTATAAGAAATGAAAAACAACATTGTGAGGCTTTTAAGAGAAATCAAATGTTATCATATACTATGGATATTTGAAGAGCAAATGAAATTACTGTACCACATTCAAAAGCATTAACTAATGGCAATAATGTCTAGAGAATAAAATGAGTCAAATGAGGCAACAAATTAGAAATAAAGTGAGAATGGGTTATAAAAGCAATGGGTGTGAAAATAGAGCTGTGCAAGAATGAAAATTAAAAACTGAGGCCATGAAAATATCATGTGTGTTTAATTCATGATTCTTGCAGTAGGCTTACTATAAGCATGAGGACAAGCACTGCCCAGCTTTTAAACAATCCAGTAGAACTTGTAAGAGAAAAAAGTTTGCAAAGATGTATAAAAGCAAAATATGTGTGTTCAAAAATAATTTGCATTCTTTTGAAGAGACATATGAAAATAAGTCAGTAAACAGCTTGTTTAGTACCGTGGAAATGAAAAAGATAGACATCATGAAGTCTGAGAATGCCTCATAGATACTGAGAAAGAAATGCTGCTCTGAGTATTGGCAGTCTATTATGAGAATTAATGGAATGTACAGTTTAAACAATACTGAAGTGCAGAATATAGTACTTCATCTAAGTATATGTCTAAAGATTTGAGGTTGGACTATATTACATAATTAACCTATTCTGGCCACTGGGTAGCATTATTAGGTCAAACTACTGACATGCGAGTACAAAATATCTAAAGCACAAACCCTACTTTTTACATAGCAGTACAGAGAGGAATTCTCAAATAAAAATCATATACTGATGTTGGAGGGCCAGAAACCTGATCCATAAAAAGTCTGAGCATGTGTGAAAATGTAAAGTCTAGTTGACAAGCAGGTATTTCATAGGTTTCCTGGAATGTTGCAGTATCTTTGAAATGTTGTACCTAAAATGTTTGAGAGAACTTATTTTTTTAAAAGAGCTGTCAGAGGAAGATGCAGTCTGAAACTACAATTGTGAGCAGAAATTAACTGAAATGCTGATAAATCTGGTTATAAATGTCCTAGTGTTAATATGCTATGAGTTAAGCTAGTTGTTTTTTAAGTAGATGCGATTCAGAATGATATAGGAGCTGTAATCATACAACAGAACAGATTGGTTGCCTATGGATCAAAAGCACTTATAGACACACAAATCAGATACACTCAAGTAGAAACGGAGCAGTGAACAGTTCTGTAGCTATGCAAGAAATTCCACTATCATTTCTATGGTAAAGCAGATCAAACTGAATGAGAACACAAAACACATTCAAAAAGTTTTCATGCCAGGCACATGCAGATCTAGGGAAATATGATCCAAAAGTGAAATGCAGACTTGACAAGGCAATGCACATAGCAGATAAAACGAATGCAGAATATTTACCAGAGAAGCATGAACAAATGGAAGTAGAAATGAAATTGTACTTTTTGGGTAATACTGCTTTACTTAGTAGCAGAAGGCAAAATTAGAATAAATTGAGATGTGCTAATACTGGCCTCGAAATGTGGTTACTTATGCATTTCACAGTGAAAGACTGGACTGAGCAAAATCATAGGTAAATAAATATAAATCCAGTGTTAGTTTTATTTCAAAAGTAGAAAACAATGCAGATGTACCACCTTAGACAATAAAATCTGTGATTTAATAAAACTCTTAAAATTCAAAACAAACGAAAAGAGCATAGGATAAGCGCTTCCGGTAAAACCTTCTTCATATCCTTTGTTCATTCTCATCAAAACAAAACTTTTAAACAGTGTTCAACCAACCATGCTGTTCAGGGGTGGTTCCTCTTTCATGGCTAATGGAGACAGGTCCCTCTGCTGGTAGTCCTCCAAAGTTACAAGTAGCAAGAATAAGTTCTACTTATTCCCTCTTCCTGTTTCTGCTTTTTATGTTTATGCTCTGTTCTTTCAGAATGGGTTTTAGAGGTACCATTCCATTAAGGCCCAGTGGTTTATCTGCTCTCAGTTCCATAATCCACTTGGTCTCTTCCACCTCTGTTCTATTTCTCATGTCACCTCCCCTTGGGCTTTCATCCAGCTTCATTAGCGCCATAAATTTGAAACTGTGATTTTCTTCTGCCCTAATATGCTGATACAGAGCATTTGTATTTACTTGATTTCTTATGTTTGATAGATGGCATAAAATCCGTTCCTTAAAAGCCCTGTTTGTTTTACATACATAGTAGGAAGAGCATGCCTTGCAGATGACTAAATATACAATGTTCTTGCTGGTACATTTGGCATAACCTTGAAAGGAATAAGGAATCAGGAAACAGGATTTTGTTGGTGACTGGGTGTTCAAATATACTATGTGTCCATATAAAAGGGCAGGCTTTGCAAAAAACACATTTCCAGGTACCTTTGCATTGGCTCTGTGTACTATATCTGCTAATAGTAAGGCCATCATGTTGACACAATAAGCGCTTCAGATTCTTCTTTTTCCGAAATGCAAAGCTAGGTTTATCCCCCACTATGTTTCGTAATTTCTAATCCGAAGTTAGGACTGGCCAAAACTTCCTAACAGTATTACAAATGAATCCATTATCCATGTCATCCCTAGAACATAAGCTGTAGTTACATGTGACCTGATTTCCCACTAAATTCCAAAAGATGTGCCTAGGGTGCATGCTGGTCTGATGTAGCAAATGGTTTCACCATGTAGGTTTCCTAAAAAATCATGGTTTCTATCCCATTACCCGGGGTCAGGCAAAGTTTCACATCAAGGAACTCTATCTCCCTTTTGGAGAATTTTAAGTCAAATCTCAAAAAACTGGTTGTGTGAGAGAGATACGTGACAAATTCCTTAGAGTAGTGGCATCTCCTTTCCATAGGAGAAAGAAATCATCCACAAATCTCATGAAGAAAATTATCTGATCTTTCCACAAGTTGTGTACATCTAGATCCCATTCTATCTCCCATTGTGCCAAGACTATATTTGAATAACTGTTGGCACATGGGGTGCCCATGGTAATCCCCATTTTTACCAGTAGTGAATGTTGCCACTAGTCTACAGGAATTTGTCACGTATCTCTCTGACACAACCAGTTTTTTGAGATTTGACTTAAAATTCTCTGAAAGGGAGATAGAGTTTCTTGATGTGCAACTTTCCCTGACCCCAGATAAAGGGATAGAAGCCATGATTTTCAGGAAACCTACATGGCAAAACCATTTGCTACATCAGACCAACATGCACCCAAGGCACATCTTTTGGAATTTAGTGGGAAATCAGGTCACACGTATCTCCAAATTATGTTCTAGGGATGACATCTTCTTAAAAGAAAAATAAACTCTTGTGAACACCCTTAAGAGAAGAGGATATAAGGAAGAAGATACCAGAATGAATAGAGAAGAAGCCATGCAACTCAGAAGGGGTATCCCCTATATTGCAATAGGAGGTGTGAAGAGACCAGACAACCACAAGATAATAGGCCTTCAGCTAATTTGAGGTACACACTGACTTACAACATGGAAAATGGATTCATTTGTAAAACTGTTAGGAAGTTTTGGCCAGTCCTAACTTCAGATGAGAAATTACGAAACATAGTGGGGGATAAACCTAGCTTTGCATTTCAGAACAAGAAGAATCTGAAGGGCTTATTGTGTCAACATGATGGCCTTACTATTAGCAGATATAGTACACGGAGCCAACGTAAAGGTACCTGGAAATGTGTTTTTGCAAAGCCTGCCCTTTTATACGGACACATAATATATTTGAGCACCCAGTCACCAAGAAGAGTTATTCCTTTCAAGGTTATGCCACATGTACCAGCAAGAACATTGCATATTTAGTCATCTGTGAGGCATGCTCTTCCTGCTATGTAGGTAAAACAAATAAGGCTTTTAAGGAATAGACGTTATGCCATCTATCAGACATAAGAAATCAAGTAAATACAAATGCCCTGTATCAGCATATTAGGGCGGAAGAAAACAGTTTCAATTTTATGGCTCTAATGAAGCTGAATGAAAGCCCAAGGGGAGGTGACATGAGAAATAGAACAGAGGTGGAAGAGATCAAGTGGATTATGGAAGTGAGAGCAGATAAACCACTGGGCCTTAATGGAATGGTACCTCTAAAACCCATTCAGAAAGAATGGAGCATAAACATAAAAAGTAGAAATAGGAAGAGGGAATAGCTTCATAGGTAGGTATGAGGCTATCTACCCGAGGGTATTGATAAGCCTAGCCAGACTTTGTTGGCTTTCACCGCCCCATTGATTAATTAACTGATCCTCTGTCAAGCAGAGCCAATGATGTGATCCCAGGGGGTGTATTTTCTGTTACCCATCCACTCGTCAAGGTTTCTCTTGAAGTGTGTTAGTGAGGGGCTCTGCATGATGTAATTCTGAATTTTGTTACAAAGCATGGGGAGTCTCTGTGACAGGAATCTATCCCTCCAGCATGTTCTATTTATTGTTGTGGTGAGGTTTAGCTTACTAGAGAGCATGGCTCACAGTGACTTGGATTTCTTTAGGTGGAGCATGTCCACCAATTCTGAGTTGGACATGGCTTTGTAAGTGAGGCAGAGATCACCTCTGAGTGCGCGATATGCCACTGAGTACAGCCAGAGTTGTTTCAGTCAGGCTGCATAGGACATATGTTTGAGACCAGTAATCCTCTTGGTAAGGTACTTTTGTGGTCTTTCCAGCTGTTGGAAGTATCTTGTGAGGTACATCCCAAATGGGGCATTGTACTCTATTATGGGTCTAATGAGTGACGAGTAGAGGGGCACTATAACCTCTTTATTTCTAGATGCGAACCCTTTAGTAATTAGATGGGCCACACAGAAGGATTTCCTAACTACTTTGACAATATGATTGTCAAAGGAGAGATTACTATCTACCTGGGTCCCCAGATCTCTTATTACCTCTTCTGTATTAAGGGGGCTGCCACCTATGTGGTAATTCATGGGTGTTTTGTTTTTCCCAAATGGGATGACTATGTATTTTTTGGCATTTAGCTTGAGACCATGACTTTGAAACCAGGTGTCCATCTCAGTAAGGCCCTTTTGGAGGATGTCCGTGTCGGCCAGAGAGTCAATTATGGCTCCCAGTATGCAGTCATTGGTGATCTTGGTTAGCCATAGTCCTCCTGTGTTTGTCTGTACTTCTGAGAAGTATATGCTGAACAGTAGGGGTCCCAGGACTGAGCCTTGCGGGACACCACTTGTGACTGGTTTAAAGTCGGACCTGGAGCCCGCTATTCTTACCGTGTGAGTTCTGCCTGTAAGCCAGTTGGTAACCCATCTCATGACGTAGGGGTTTATGTTCACACTGGTGAGTTTTTCTGTAATACCCGAGTGGGGAATGATGTCGAAAGCCTTGGCGAGGTCAAGGTAGGCTGTGTGAACCACCTTTCCCTCGTCTATGGCCTTGGTGACTGTCTCGAAGAAGTCATCCAGGTTTAGTAGGCATGATCTGTCCTTAACAAAGCTGAACTGGGTTGGGTCAAGTGTTTGGGGGTTCCCAATGTCTTTGTTAATGAGTTCCATGATGATGCGCTCCATAGCCTTACAGACCAAGCTAGTCAGGCTTATGGGGCGATAGTTACCAGGGTCAGTTGTGGCCCCTCCTTTTGGAGAAGAATAACCATTGCTGTGCACCATTCTATGTGCACGTAGCCTGTGGAGAGGCTGAGGGTGAACAGCATGTTTAGGTGGAGGGGGTTAGTTTGTTCTGTAGTTCATGCAAGACGCAACCTAGGACACCATCTGGTCCCATTGATACTGTGTTTTTGGCTTTTGAAAGGGCTGTTTTCACCTGTGCGTCTGTGATTTTTGGGACACTACACTTTTCCAGTATTGTTGTGGGCCCTTTTGAAGGTGAGAGGAGGGTGAAGTTTGCACTGAATCTATCTGCCAGGATGTTGGCAATATCAGTAGGTTCAGTATATTTTGTGCTATTTGCACTAGTTCAGTGCATATCTGCGAGTTGCCACTTAGATTCTTAACATAGCTAAAGAAGGCTTTGTGGTTATCTTTTGAATCCTTGGCTATTTTTCTTTTGAAGTTAGCCTTGGATGATTTCATGAGGGACCTCAGATTCTTACTGATACTGATCAGGGATGTCTTTCCTTCTTGGGATTTGCTTTTTTTCTGAACTAGTTTCCTCCTTCTATTGTATAGCCTGTTTATTGCAGGGGTCCACCAAACTGGTTTCCTTCTCTTAGAGGAGTGAGTCTTGGTTTTGCTAGGGATGGCATGATCCATGCATCCTTGTAGGTGCTCATAGAGTGCATTTGTAAAGATTTCTGCATCTTGGGAAGCATTATCCTTTAGCGTGAGGGCTGTGAAACTTACAGCCTCTGTCTTAAGTAATGTGAAGTTTGCTTTAGAACAGTTTTTTACTGTGGTTTCCTTAGTTGGGGGTGGTGGTAGGGTGTGGACATCCAGAGTGATTAGTTTATGGTCTGATCTAACCAGTGATGGGTTGACCTCCGGTGTGGAACAACTGTCGTCCATGTTGGTGATGACCAGGTCCAATATGTTTTCACCTCTGATAGTGGTGTTTACCAGCTGATCCAGGACGTTTGAGTTGATGAATTCCAGGAAGCGATGGGCCTGGAATTTGTACTCGAGTAGTTTTACCAGTGAATGGTAGCGTAATTGAAATCACCCAATATCAGGGTGTTTGGTAGGACCTTCATGTTTTGCAGTGTCTCCAGAAAGGTGGAGTGGTGGTTCTGGGTCATGGAGGAATAAAGAGCTTATTCCTGCTACTTGTAACTTTGGAGGACTACTACCAGAGGGACCTGTCTCCATTGGCCATGGAAGAGGAACCACCCTAAACAGCATGATTGGTTGAAGACTGTTTAAAAGTTTTGCCTTGATGAGAGTGAATAAAGGATCTGAAGAAGGTTTTACCGAAAGCGCTTATCCTATGTTCTTTTCGTTTGTTTTGTCTTTTAAGAGTTTTATTAAATCACAGATTTTATCGTGTCTATGTTGGTACATTTGCATTGTTTTCTACTTTGGTTCTTTTTTGGCAAGACTACCTTCAGCAGTATTACTTATTTTTTGTATCATTAGTTTTGTTTCGAGGAAGAAGGAAGTTATGTCCAGGACCTAAGCTCACAAAATACTTCTCAATTAGGAAAAAAAAGCAGAAGTTTGACAGAATACCCAAATCACATTTGGGAATAGTGAAGTACAAAGAAAGGACAACAGATCCATTTTGCCCCACTTGGAATATCATCTGCTATAAAACAAGTAGAAGAGAACTGTGCCATCTAAAATGGATCCAGTAATAACAATCTGAGTGGGTATGTTCTCATATCTGGTAATGGTCTGAAATACAAGTCAAAAATGCAAATTCAAAAATGTAATTCTCAGTACAAATAAGGCAGAAAAATGTAAACTCCACAACCACAAGATTTGCTCGACAACAGGATAACCAGTGAGTTGTATGAATATTTAAGGACTGATTATCCTATATTGGCTCACATTATAGGAATACCAAAAATACACAAAGATTTAGCCAACCCTCCCTTTCGGCCCATTATTTCAGGCTCAAAATCCAAAACTTTCAAAATTGGAGTAACCATCGACCATTGGACAAAACCTGTCTATTCCAAAGTTAGACATATTGTTAAAGATTCTTGGGATTTCTTAGGTAAACTCAATAACGAAGTATGGGATGAGAACCTCACATTTATAACTATTGATGTACAAGAATTGTTCTCTTGTATACCAGCCAATGTGGGATTGGAGTATTTCAACAATAGTCTTGTCAATTATTCTGGACTTATTTGGGACAGAGTCAATTTAATAATGGACATGATGGGATTAGTCCTTGACCATAACTATATACTTCATGACGGTGAATATTATCGACAAACTAAGGGAGTTGCGATGGGGGCATCTTGTGCCCCCATTTTTGCAAACTTAGTAATGTTAGAATGGGAAAATAACAACATATTTCCCAGTGATTATTATAGGTATATTAAGTTATACACAAGGTTTTTGGACGACATATTCATTATTTGGACAGGTCCCACTGATGAGATTTCTAAGTTTATTGATTATCTTAATCATACGACAGACTTCTTGAGGTTCACCTATAAATTTGATAGAGAAGAAATAGCTTACTTGGACACATTGATTACTAACACAGGGAGAGGTTTTGCCTCCCAAATTTATAGGAAACCTACTTTCTCCAACGACTATATACACTTCAGTAGTTGCCATCCCCCTCACATTTTTAAAAATGTCGTTAAGGGACAAAGTATACGCACAGCCAGGATGTCGTCCACCAGAGAGGTTATGATTAGTGGGATGAACACACTGCATGACCTGTTTTTGGACAGAGGATATCCGAAGAAGATGTTGGATAATGTCATTACTTATGTCACGGAGCAATGGGGGAACAAATATGTACCATTGTTGGGGAAGAATTTGGCAAGTGAACCAATAGTATATAATGACCAAGGGAGGAAGGTATGTGTGTTAAGGTATACCCCTTACACTAATTTCATAATAGAAATCTTGAAGAAGTATTGGGAGTTATTATCCTCATCTACATCTATTGGACATATAGTTGGAAAACAAGTATGCACCACATACAAGACTGGTAGTAATCTGAAAAGAATATTAGAGCAAAAAAGAAGTGGAAATAATAAGAGGAACTTGAAAGGTACATCAAGATGTGGTTCGTGTAACCAGTGCAAAAATATAAACACTAGAGTTACAGTTAGGGTCAATAACATTACTAGATCATTGGTGACGTGTAAAAAAGGTAATTGCAACACGCAAAGAATTGTGTATATAGCTATGTGTACAAAATGCTCCGCATACTATATAGGAAAGACTGAAAGAAAGCTCAAGACCAGGATATATGAGCACCTATACAGAATTAAGAAAGGAGACCCTAAAAATGCGTTGAGCAAACATACAATTGAGAATGGGCTAGAACATACATTTTTATTCTCTATTATAGTTCAGGTTGAAGTGAGCGTTAGAGGAGGTGATTGGAAGACCTATTTGGCATGGGTCAAAAGTAAATGGCAAATTAGCCTTGATGCAACTACACCTCCGGGTATAAATGAATTTATTAGCCTAAAACCTTTTTTAGCTATGCAGTAGTTACAATACAATACACTATATAATATAAAATAAAGTGTTACCATGTCCAAAAGAAACAGATTGGTAATGCTTAAGTGGAATTTTTTCAAACATTTGTTGTGGTTATATTACACACTATTGTACCAGAATATATAACTGTAGGGTAGCTTGGATTTTAGTATACAGGAGGATTTTTTATGTAACGCATTATTTATCTGCCATTTTACATGTATTAATTAATGGTATTGAGTTAGGCATTTACTTGTGATATTAATCATTGGTTTTTAATATTCAAATATTTACTCTATTATGTGTTTATATAAATATTTAACTTGTACACAAGTTTTTTATATATATATATTTTTTATGTTTTTTAACATACATATGTTAGGGTTTGTTAATATGTTGGAGTAATATGTAACGTTTAACAAAATGAGGGATTTAGAGTTTGTAATTTAATTAATTGTAGTGGTTAATGAATCAATTTAAGGCAAAAGGCGCCAAAATGGATATTTAAACTGTGTTGTAACATCCGTTAGAGGTTCTGATGAAATCTGACTATATCAGATGAAAGCGCTTAACCTCAATGTATTGGAATCTGTGCAGCAACTTGTGTAGCAGCTTGTGTTTTCGAAAATAAAAGAGTGTTTTGGATTAACTACAATAGCCTCTTCTTCTCGGGTCAAGGGGGACCGTTCTAGCTATATTCTCAGTACAAATGACAAGTGGAAAGAACTATTCAAAAGGTGAATAATAGTATGAGACAAAGATCTAGATAAAGGTATGATGTTTGCATCTTTGCAATTCTGGAATATAGGAATAATCAACTGTGTAAGAAATTTGTGTTAAGTGCCCGATAAATGATCAGGGTTATTAGTGAAGTATTGCATGGGTATATACAAGCATTTTCAGTCATGGGCTGTAAGAGGTATAGGATCTTACATGCATTCAACTTTTACTACATTTTAGAATTATTTTATACCTTATTATGTACAAAAGGACATAAACACATGGCTACGTTCAAAGCCTTTTCAGAGTTCTGGTCTCTAATTCCTGTCTTCATGCTGACACTTATTCACTTATTCCATAGCTGCCGATTCTTAAACTATGAGACTTAGCATATTTAAGAGCAGCATTTATGCACACTAATTAATACAGAGTAATATCCACATAGAATAATATACACAACAACTAAACAGAAATAGAATTATTTACAATATTTCTAAACCATCCCCACTTTGGTCATATGTTCTTCATAGTTAGTTCATTCTCATGAAATCCAATTAACCATCACAAACTGTTCCTTCTTGTAAACAGGCAATCTCAGCTAACAGCTGCCTTCTTTATTTTCAACGTACATTTTCAAGGCCATCCTGTACAAAAAGCAATTTTTTCAAAGTAACATATTCTTCTCTTCAGCTTTTTGATTGTGGAATACATTTTAACTTATCTGAGGAGGCAGATGTGCACATTAGCTTATATCACTAGAGATGTTAATATTACAATAACACAAAGTGCAGAAGACAAGAGGGAAACAATTGAAATAGATATGTTGAGCAGGTAGAAGAATGAGAAGCCTTTCCCAAGTGTGATTCAGGCAATGAAGCAGTGAACGAAGCAGCAGCAGAGACAGATAAGCTCTAAAGAGATGGAAGGGTGGTGGGTTGGATGGTTCAAGTGCCTCAGGCGTGAACTGCTGAACAAATAAAGGATTTAACAAACTGGATTGAAACATTTATGATAGATGGCAGAGTTGAAGAGATGTAATGCAAGACTACAGGACTGAGCATGCCCACAGAAATAGAAAGCAGTAAATAAGTGGAAGGAATGGACACTAAAAGGAAGGTGACAGTGGACAGTGCAGAAAGGACACACAAAATGAAAGAGATCCTTACCATGTAAAACATGCCCCAGAGAACACAGCATTGACACTTTACAAACAATGGGATTAACTAAATCAATTTCATGGCCAATGATGATTATTTTAATTGAGTCAGAGGGCATAGGGGCACGCCTCCAAGGTAATCAACAAATTTTTCATAACAATTTAAAAATGTATAATAAAATGCAGGAAACATGTTTAATGCTTACATCCTAGGGAAAAAAATAAGTAATTACTGATGTAACAATGGGCAGGGATGAAACAGAATGTATGGAAGGACCAAGGGAAAACACAGACAAAGAAATGCTGGTATATACGTAGTATAGTAAAAGGTCTGTAGAACTGGAAAAAAAAGTTAGAGACTGTCACAAAAATTAAATTGGTGCACCAGACCAATAAAGTGGGGATGGAGACCAGTGAATCTGAAAGGGAATGCTATAATATAAAATGATGGTGACATCAGTACTGGGTGGGCATACAATGTATTAGAGTGAGGGATACATGAAGGGAATCAAAAGAAGTCTTAAAAAGCCTCTGTCCAGGGCAGAGCCATGCACATGCAACAGCCAAAAGATAGAGAACCAGGAATGGGAATGAGGGGTGTGAGTACAGGTAGTTGCCAACGAACACAATAGTCAGCTTGGAAGACAGGTGCAATGGAAGGATTATACTGGATGGCAGCAACTGTGAAAATAGGGAGTGGTGAGTAAAATCAACAAGGAAAACACAGTTAGTTATGTGGAACATTGAGGGTTCATCAAACCTATCAGTAGAAGAAAAACACAGGAAAAGTTAAAGAAGATGGAGGAGACATTGTTCTAGTACAATAAACAAAACTGAATACTGAGATGGGGAGAAGATACTGTGTTATGACTACCCAAAAGAAGAAAAGAATATGCAAGGGCAGAAAGAGGGGAATAGCAATTGTATTTCCTAGACAGCTCCAGATAACCAGAGAGAAAGTGATAAAAAGTGGGATAGGTATGTAGGTAATTTGGCAGGATAGTATATAAGATGCATGCTGGATGATAGGAAACATATATGCACCAAACAAGTGTGAAAAAGGATTTTATAATATTTTTACTAAATGGGAACAGACATGAAGAGATGGAACAGAAATAATAGGGGGACTACAATATCATCATAGAACTTGTAAAAAGGTTGTAAAGAAGAAGGGAATATAACAAAAAGACACATAAAGTAGCCCAAGGAATGCAAAGGGGGTGGCTGGTTATATGGAGGAAAAGGTACCCAAATGAGAGGGAGTACACCTTCCCAATAAACATTTTGGTACACTCATTTAGGTTAGGCAGGTTCTTAGGAAAGGTAAACCTAATGGAAGAGATACATATCAGATTATGTAGCAGTGAGACTTAAGGTAAGTGTGAAGAAACAGAAAATAATGAGAATATGTAGAGGTGGGCCAGCTAAAAATGGAAGGAGGCAAAGGATGCAGAAGCAGTGCAAGAACTAAAAAAGGAAGTCAGTAGAGGACAATATGAAAAATGTGCAAACTATAAAAGTCTTGGCAGGAAGGGATCAGAAGAGCTGTCAGGGGTGATCTGATTCAGTGCAGATGGAAAGAAAAGGGTGATTGATGAGATGTAGAAAGTGTTGAGGTGGCACAGAAGCTGGAAGAAATGAAAGCAAAAGGGAAGTGCTACAGATCAGAGGAAAAGTAATAAAGAATGAAATTAGAGAGTACAATTATTACAGACCAAGAAATTTCAACAGTAGTACTACAGGGACTGCAGGTGGATAGTTGGGGAGGCACAAGCACACCTCTAGCTAAGAAATACAAAAAGAAGCAGGCCAGGAGGTGTGGAGGAAAGGGGAGGAGATGTAAAGTATTTAAAAGAGGATAAGCTAATCAGGGAAATATGTAAGGAATACTACAGGGAGATTTATAAACAGGAAGTGACATATATACGAGAATGGGACTGGGATAAGAATGTAGAGAGATACATACTAGAGGATGAACAGAGATAAGAAAATATGTATACAAGATGAAGAAGTGGAGAGCTGGAAAACCAGGGGTATTCCCATGTAGTTCTACAAATGTGGAGAAGAGGGTCCTACAGGAGGAATACAAGAGAACATAGGACTCTGGTAAAATATATAAAAGTATGAGGAGGACCTAGATAACCATGATACCTAAAAGGGGAAGAGAAAGGAAAGAAGTGGGAAATTATAGGCCTCTCTCTTTGATAAATTGAAATTTCAAGAGTTTAGCAAATGTAAGGCAAGAAGGTTAGATTTAGCATTCCCAAAACAATAAAAGAAGGGCAAAATGGCTTTATAAATGGAAGGAAGTCAGGAAAAAAAATGTTGGGACCTGCTGGAATTTATTAACAGAGAAGAACAGAAGCAGGACGGGAGAGGTGGTATTTTGCCCTTTGGTCTTCAGAATGCCTTTAATATAGTAAGGTGGAAATTCTTGTGGAATATACTACAGTAAAGCCAGGTAGGGGACATTTTCATAAAATTGGACACAAGCCATAATATCAAGAACCAGAAACTGTAATACTCATAAATGACAGAGTAACTGAGGAGTCAAGGATAGAAGGGGACCAGAAGATTGTCCCTGTTATCTTCCAGGCCTGTTCATGCTTGTGATCAAAGAGCTAGCAGTGGAAGTAAAACACAATTTAGCAATGCTTGAAGAAAAGGCGGGGATACAATCTCAGTTTGTGTTGTACACAGATGGCTGCAAGTTAATGCGAGAGGATGTGACTGTAGCAATGGGAAGTATGAGAGAGACATTCAAGAAGTTTAAGGAAGTGGGGGGCTTAGGTGCAATAACAAAAAGTCAGTGTTAGTAAGATTAGGAAAAGGGAGGGGGGAGCAGGCAAAATAAAAGAGTGTACCTAGGGCTCCATTTTGGGAAAATGGTGAGAGAGATAATAGAAAAACCTAGCTGTAGTTGGAAAAAAGTAAGGGATATTTTCTATGGCAGGGACATATATTGCTTGGGAGACTTAATACAGCAGTGATGGTGATGCTACCTATAATCCTCCACCAATTCCTCAACATATAAATAGACCCTGAAGACAAAAAGGTACAGCAAATGCAAAAAGACTTGGGAGGATTGGATCAATAAAAGCAAGGTGAAGCAAGTGAGCAAGGCAAAAATGAGAATGAATAGAAAAAGAAGGTTGGGTTCTCCTTCATATCTCAGTGCATGCAGTGACATGTAACATCATTCAATGGATACAAATGGAGAGGAGGGGATTAAGCTAAAGATAGTAAGGGACAGGAAACTGTGGAGAAGAGTACTAAAGGACATGAACGAAGCAGGACTAAAAGAAATGGGATGCGTGTAGTGGGCTGAAGGATACTACAAAAACTATGAGAAAAGAAGAGTGTGAAGCAAAGAGAGGGAACAAAAATGAAGAAATCTGGAGAAGAAGTGGAATAGCTCAAGAAGAAGATTTGCTATGCAGAGAAAAGGATTCTGGGGAAAGATTTAAAACAATGGAGGAGTTAATCCAGAAATACAGACTACCAGAGTCTGATGGTAGAACTTATTGATACTCAGGGAGACCTGGAAAATATTACAGAGGGGGGCAATAGGAAAAAGGAACAGGCAAGAAGGGATGGCTAAAAAAAACCAAGATGGCACTCTGATGGAAATGGAAGAGGTTAGGGAGGCAAAGGACCAAACAGATCAATGAAATATTTAGAGAAAGAAGTAACAAAGTTGAAAATGGAAGAATGCAAAAGAATTTGAGAAGGGAAGAAAAATGGAAAGGAACTATGGAATACTGGCAGAAGACAATTCAGGCAGTGAGATATATGCAGAAAGTGCACAGAGCAGAATATCATAGCCTGAGAATACTGCATAGATGGTATCTAATCTCCTTGGGATTAGTAAAGGAAGGGAGAAAGGTGGATAACAGATGTTAGAGGTGTCAGGAGGAACAGGCAGGAATGATGCATGTGTTCTGGGACTGTGGGTGATCACAAAAAGTCTAGAAGCAGGCACAAAATATCTGGGTAGACATATTTCAAAAGAAAGCAGAGAAGATTTGGAAATGTGTTATATGGGGGATAAAGAAAAAGGACCGCATCTGGAAAGAAAGAGAAATTAACATTACCAGACTGCTAAGTACCCAAGTTAAAACTATTTTCATTCAAAATTGAAAGGAGATAAAAATACTAATGGAGTATGAACTCCATAAGACCTTTCTGGACATGGGAAGAAGATGGCAGAAACTGCCTTGGATGAGTAAAGGAAGAGAGAAAAATGAGAAAGCAACGGAAAGGGACTTTAACTACTGTAGATCAGAGTGTATGTGCTGTGTCTTTAAGAAGCATATCAAGAACTGAATGTGCACATATAAATACTGGGCAGGTGCTATTCCCACTGCCATTTCGATATTGCAGCCAGAGAGTAAGCATGCATGATTGCAGTAGTTTGTATATAAGTTTCTAAAGTTAAAGTCAATAAACTTCCATTGTGATGTGTTTGTATATAATAAAGCTGCTTGAACAGAATCCACAAAGACTTTTCTACTGTTTCCAAAGTAGGAGAGCAACATGGTGTTAGAACTGGGATTCTAGAGAATGATATTCTGAGCCATGAGGTGCAGAGATGACAGTGAAGGTAAACTAAAAGGAATGAGCACAAAAGAGCCAGAAAAGAATCAAAGGTAATGAGAATTCGCACAAACTGCTTATTTTATAAAAAAGATAAAATGGAGCATCACAAGGGCACAAACCGCACTAGTAAACAAGTGGGAGGCACAAACCGCACTAGTAAACAAGTGGGAGGCACAAACCGCACTAGTAAACAAGTGGGAGGCACAAACCGCACTAGTAAACAAGTGGGAGGCACAAACCGCACTAGTAAACAAGTGGGAGGCACAAAAGGTTTATTAAGTAAGGGAAATGTTTAACATCAAGATTTCTGACAAAACGATTATCAGAAAAGCAAAACGAGTATGTTTAAAGCAAAACAGGCATGTTTCGAGTAAAACGAGCACAAGAAAAGTACAATGGGCAGGAAAAGAGATTAAATGAGCAAAAAGCGTATAATAATGGCAAAAAAGGGCACATTAAGCATAAATAAAGCAAGATGACTCCATGTTTTTTGGCACAGTGCTGTGTTTTGGCATAACTACGGTTTATCAAAGTGTGTAAAGGTGCTTACAATGCATGCTTATTACTGTGCATGTATTTTGAAGAGTTTATTTGTGTGCAATGTGCAACTATTTTGTGATGTATAGTCAAAGTATAGCCATTTCAAAGTTTCTTGTGCTGGGTGTGTCTATTCGCAAATTGCCACCATTGCAGTGTGTTTCTTGCATTGTAAAGAATTGCCTAGCGAGGTACAGCCATTTTACGGAAATTTCAGTCTGCTGTGTACTGTCTATTCACAACTTACTTTGAAATGTTACTGACTCTGAGCTTCTTTTGCCCAGTTCATTCGTATCATGCAGTTATTTGATATGTTTCTTATACTGATGAGGTGATTTCTTGCAATTCAGAAATTTCAAGAGTATTACAGTGCCCAAGAGGCTTATTTTGCAAAGTTCAGTTACACAGAGGGTTATTGTGCTATTGGGCAAAGTTTCAAATACTGGCATAAATTTCTGGCACGTGTGTATGTTCATGCTTATTTGCAAAACCCTTCACTGTTAAGTGTTAATATGGCAGACGGATTTCCAAAGCCCTTACCATTTGTATTTGATAAGAATATTGCAGAGAATTGGAGAATATTTGAGGAAGAGTATGACATTTTTATACAAGCAGCTTATTCAGATAAAGATGCACACACCAGGGCATTCATTTTGCTAAACCTAGCTGGGTCAGATGGCATAGAAAGAGAGTGTTCATTTGTGTATGCACCAGCAGTATATGAGGGAGAAGGTGAAAATCATCATATTGTTGTATAGACTGAATCAAGGGAAGACCTCGAGTGTTTGAAGTGCAAGTTTAGAGAAATGTGTAACCCCTAGACAAATATTACATTAGAGATGCATTTGATTTACACGAGAGATCAGAAACCAGGGAAAACTTTTGCAGCTTATATAACTGACCTGAGAATCAAAGCCAAAATGTGTCAGCATGATGACTTAAAAGATGAGTTAATAAAGGACAGGCTCAGGTGTGGTATTAGTAGTGCTGCTGTGAGAAAAATTTTCTTCGTGACAGTGATTTAACATTGAGTAAAGCCATTAAGATTTGTCAATCCATGAAGTGACAGAAAAACACACAGGTATGCTTGCAAGTGACAAGAGCATGGTTTCAGTAGGCTCCAGAGCAAATGTAGATAGTATGCAACACGTGGTAAACAGAAGTAGACCTAAGCACATGGCAGCCACAGCCCCTGCTGGCTTACCAAGGAAACCATGAAGTTTTCCAGCAAGTTCTAAGACTAGTTCAGTTAGAGGAGCATGTCTCAGTGCATGAATCAGCAAAACCCAAGTCTAGCTTTATTGTTAACTGTCACAATTGTGGTGCCAATCATGAATCTAAGAGAGAGAAATGCTTAGCATTTGGTCAGCAATGTCACAAATGTAAAAAAATTAATCCATTTGCAAAAGTTTTGCAAATTAAGTAAACCTCACACAGCTGTAAAAAAAGGGACTCAAAAAAGCAAGATGATCAAGTAGACTGCAATTCTGCTTTCTATGTAGATGGTGTATCAGTAATTGGTGAGAGAGTTGATGTTGTGTATTTATTAGCAAAGAGTGAAGTGCTTTGTACAGTCTGGATCAATGGTAAATCCACAGAGCTTAAAGTAGACACTATTTCCAAGTGTAATGTTATATCAGCAGACACACGTGCTAGAGTGAGAACTAATGAACAACTTTATGTGCCCAGTAGTGTAAAACTTGTTGCTTATGGAGGTGAAGAAATTCACACCGAAGGCTCAGTGATGCTTTCATGTTATTTGGCCAAGAACTGTTACAACTTGTTATTCTATGTAGTTCCAAGACCAGTACAGTCTTTAATGGGTCTCAAAAACAGTTTGAGAATAAATCTGCTTTCTTTTACCAAAGGAGTTCATCACATATCCTAGTTCCAATTTTTCTGAAGCCATTTTCTCAGAGTATGCTGATGTTTTCAATGACAACTTGGGCAAACTTCCAGTTGTGTATTCCATGAAGTTAGACCCAGAGGTCACTCCAGTAGTCAGACCAGCACAAAGAGTTCCGATAGCTATGCAAGATAAAGTCAAGGCTCAGTTGAATAAAATGATACAAGGTGTAATTTGTCCAGTTACAGAACCGATTGAATGGGTGTTGTCTGTGGCAGCACCTCACAAAAAAGGCTCAAATGAAATCAGAATATGTATTGACCCAAGAGATGTCAACAAAACATTGAATAGACTGCATCATCCAATGTGTACAGTAGAAGAGGTCACAGCTTTAATACCGAATGTCACTGTTTTTTTCCGTTTTGAATGTAAAAAGTTCATTTTGGCAAGTGATACTTGATTGCAAATCCTCATTACTAACCACTTTTGATACCCTGTTTGGCAGATAGATTTTTAAGGATGCCATTTGGAATATATTCTCCAAATAAAGTCTTCCAGTGTACAATGGAGCAAACTTTTTAGGGTTATCCTTGTGCCATAATAGTAGATGATTTATTAGCTGGAGGCAATGGTGAAGCAGAGCATGACAAAAACCCAAGAGAATTCTAGACAGAGCTTGTGAAGTAAACTTGAAGCTCAATCCTCTGAAGTGCAAATTCAGAATACCAGACGTTACATATGTAGGTCATTTATTTACCAGTACTGGCTTGAGACCAGACCCGACCAAGCAGTCATGAATATCCACAGTCAAATGAGCTAGCTGAACATGCAGTGCAGAATACAAAGCAATACCTTGAAAGGTCAAAGCGTGACAATACTGAAGTCTTTTTGAATTCACTTAATCTCAGAAGCATACCCCGTGAGGATATACTTGGCTCACCTTTTGAAAGACTTCTATCCAGGCAAACCAGAACGATGTTACCTATTAGTTTCAGTTTATTGAGGCCTAAAGCTAAGAACAACAAACTCATCAAGGCTCAATTACTCAAGAAGCATTCTATCCAGAAGTGCAGTTATCATAAATCGAGCAGATTTCTTTGTCCATTGAGGGAAGGAGAGACAGTGAAGATACAAACGGCGAAAGGTTCCGATTAGATTGGTCAAGTTACAGGCATATGTACCAAGCCGAGATCCTACCTTGTAGAATCTGAGAATGTGGAGTACAGGAGAAATTGCAGACATCTTCTTCCTGTACCAGAATCAGCATTGCAGCATTGTTCCTGTGATACAGACTCTAGATCTCAGAACAAACCAGACGTTGTTCCCATCCCAGAGTGTGTTTCAACCTCTACTTCCATTCCTTTTTTTTCAAAACAGGTTTATTGTTTTAACATACAAGAGAAATATCATAACAATTTTATACAAGTAATTAAAAATAGATATGATTATAACATTCAACAAAACAACTAAAGTATTTACAAAGACATCCACTACAATCAGATCAATTAATTAAACTAAAATACCATGCTATTGAAATTAGGATTTTTTTTAACAAATTTTGTAAATTATCCCATACAATATAATAAGATGTTTTTCTAGTTGTTCTTGACCTAATTGTGTTTATTTCCATATGGCAATAAAAAACACACAAATGGAGCCAGCACTTGGTGATAAAAAATTGTATTGTAGGATTAAAGCATCACAGCAGAAAAACTACATACCGGTTTCGGCTGGTAAATTACACAGCCTTCATCAGTGTATCCAAAATTCACAGTTCTTCCTGCCATTTAAATAAGTAAGCATAAACACCCATTGGTGGAAACATTATAAATATTCATTAAGTCCTGGAGGGAAAAGCCCACCCAGCTTAATGATCCACTTTTTTTCTTTTCTATTTAAAATATCATGCCAACCAGTTTTACTTTTACGATCACCTTGAATCACATCAATAATTGTGAATAAAAATGTTGCTGAGGGATGTAACAAATGGTGTTTGTATAGTGCATTGGTAAGTTTTTCTGTTTAATGTTACTGTAGTGTTCAGAGATACGTAACCTTAGGCATCTTGAAGTTTGACCAATATAGAATGCCACATTTACGTGGCCAAATAAATGGC
This sequence comes from Protopterus annectens, assembly GCF_019279795.1. Lineage (NCBI taxonomy): Eukaryota > Metazoa > Chordata > Ceratodontiformes > Protopteridae > Protopterus > Protopterus annectens. The sequence goes on from NC_056727.1 coordinate 1,202,046,297, forward strand.
CCAATCAGTACTACAATTGCAAAAGATATTAATATCAAAAACCTTGGAACAATTGCGGCTTGAAAATTCCTTAGTAGTACACATATATTTACAATTTACACAATGACCACAGGGAAAACAACCATACAGACTGTGTCCAGTAATAGTAGTTTGTATTTTGATCCTGCCTCTGTTATCCCTGATTTTGTAATGATTAAAATGAGATTTCAAATTTTTACCATTTCTGTATGAAAACATACATTTGTCAGGGATAATCCTGGCAACTTCTGAATCACTCTGTAAAATGTTCCAATGACGCCGTATAATGTTAACAAGACCCATAGTGTTTCTCCCATAAGTAGTTGTAAATCTGAGTGGTTCAGGTGTTGTATTGGCCTTCCCTCTATCCTTATATTGAAGCAAGTTATTCCGCTCCATACCTTGTACCTGACTCATGGCATTAATTACAACCCCTGTCTTGTAACCTCTTTGTTTAAACCTGTGTATAAGATCCTCCGAGTTTTTGCGATATGTGGAATGCTGAGAACATATCCGTTTGGCTCTAATAAATTGGGATTTCGGAATGTTGTTGGCTATATGGGGAGCATGAAAACTTGTAGCATGTAACAATGAATTGTACTGGGGGAACTTCCTATATGTCTCACTCTCAAGTGTACCATCAGGGAGTTTACATATAACCACATCCAAAAAAATCATCTTATGGGCATCATGTTGTTCCGTAAAGCCTAGACCCCATTCATTGTTATTCAAATATTCCACAAAAGCCAGCAAACTAGACTCAGTACCCTCCACACCAGCCAGATGTCATCAAGGTAACGTCTCCAAATGTCCAATTCAGGAAGGAAAATATTTCTGGTAGAATCATAAATCAACTTGGTTTCCACATACGCCATGAAAAGATCAGCGTATATGGGGGCAAAAGAAGCCCCCATAGCCGTGCCCTTAATTTGCCAATAACAATTGTCTTTATAATAAAAAACATTGCAAGTAAGGACATATCTGGCCATGTCAACCAAGAATTCGTTAAATGAAGCATCATATAAACCAGAATATTCCAACCAATATGCCAAGGCCCGAAGGCCAGCTTGATGTGGGATATTGGTATATAGGGCACATACGTCTAGTGTACATAAATACCAATCTTCTTCCAACTGAGCATCAGATATGATTTGTAAAAAACTTGTGGTGTCATTTAGTCTTGACCGAAGACAACCCAACAAAGGTTTAAGATATTTAGTCAAAAATAAAGACAGGGGTTCGGTTAGATATCTTCTTCCCGACACTATGGGTCTCCCCGGTGGATGTGTAAAATTCTTATGCACTTTTGGAAGAAAGTAAATATATTGGGAATTGCAATCCTTCATTGTCAGTTGATATGCAGTATCTTTAGAAATTATACCCCTATCCAAGGCATTTTTGAGGAACAATCCAATACACTTACTAAATCTATGTATAGGGTCATGTAACATATGGTTATAATATCTTGTGTCTGATAATTGTCTCAGGGCATCCCTATTGTAATCATCCCAATTCTGTATTACAACTGCCCCACCCTTGTCTGCTGAAGTGATCACAATTTGTTTGTTATTCTGAAGTTCCAGTAGGGCTTCTTTTCACTAAAAGTTATGTTATTATATTTCCATGCCAAACTTGAACTATGAAAATGAACATCCTTAAGGACACTATTTTGAAATTGGTGAACCACAGCATTCATGGGTGGTGAGAAATTGGATGCATGATAAGTAAATTTGTCCTTTTCACAATTGACACCAGAATCTGCAAAAAACATTTTTAAGTTAATCAATCTACAGAAACTCGACAAATCCTGTGCAAACATTTCTTCAGAAATAATGGCACCTGGAATGAAATTCAGGCCTTTATTCAAGATTTTCACATGTGCATCATTTAAGACATAATCAGACAAGTTTAAGATATTATTAACAGGGTTTTGATTCAACTCCCCAATGCCATCTCCAAAAGTCCCTGTACATTGTGTATTCTTTTTGTGTTTACGCCCACCCCTTCTGCGTTTCCCCCTAAAGGGGCTACCCCCGGGCTTCTTTTGGGCAGTGGTGATCCTGTTGCTGTTAAGGATTCATTGTCAGTACCTGATGATGTATCATCGCATGATGTAGATACATTCTGATTATTTTTCTCAAGATGGATCTGGGTCTTTTTCTTTTCTTATCTGATGTTGGGGGGTTATTAAACCTGACATGTTTGGATTGAAAAGAAAATGGATTCCCCCGAGAATAGTCCTCTTGATCTCTATTAAATTTTTTCATCTTGCGTACCCGTAATTCCGCATCATATTTTTTCAGATCCTGAGCCACTCTATTCAATTTTCCTTCAAAAGAAGGCTCTTGTTCAAAATTTTTTAACTTATCTGCCAAAATCATGATTTCAGACAGCCCCTTATCTATAGCTCTATTATGAAATTTATAAAGTTCAACTACAAAAGACATTGTGGCTTCATGTTGAATTTTATTTTTGTCCATTGTGTGGTTAGTTCATCATCTGCATCACCCACATGCGGAGCAATCCTGATCCTTAATCCCCTAGGGGTAATATTTGCTGTTTGGTAAGCTTTAAAAAGCTTACTGTGCCATACATTTGCACGTAAGACCCTGAGTGATCTATTCAAGTCATCAATTAGATATTGACTTGTAATATCAGGGTTGCAATTTTCCAACAGGTCTGCATTCCCATCTTTGTTTGAGTTCAGGCCAAAAGCCCTCAGATCCTCACGATCAGCCACTAAGCCAGAGATGAGACTAGACAGATCCATAATGGTAAAATTATGGGCTAAAAAGGATTTTTTATGTAGCTGTCAATAATGGTCAGTACAAAACACCACGACAGCCAAAATATATTATTAATCAGGACAATAGCAGCTTAAAAATATACCTGTCAGATATTGTAAGAACAACAGCTGCGTCCAATAAGGGCTACTAATAAAGATGTGTTGATGCAGAGGATGATGGCCACTCCTTTAATAATAATGAGGCCACTGAAAGAGGCTGTATAAACCAAGATTTAGGATCAATGCCACTAAATAAATAGAGTGGACAAGGTTCTGCAAACCATACATCAAATGAAAAAACAGGGCCACCAAAGTTGGTCCAAACAGAAATCCGGACCCCAAATCCTAATGAAGCCAATGGTACACTTCTATAAATTATTAAAATTATTATATTATCCAGACAATAGTCCAATACTAATATAACTATTAGTGAACCACAATCATAATGTGCCTTAATGAAGGCACAAAGTATGAAAAACACACCACTATCCGTTGGCAACCACAACCTGTGCCAAGAAAAGTACTAATTATTATGATTGGACCATTATAAAACAAATCTAGACATAATCTTAAAGGTCATTTATAGACCATTGAAATGACCATTAAATGGGTATAACTTGAGGGGCTTATTCTAGCCAAAATAACTCAATTGTTGATTCTAAAACTCATCATATAATGATCGAAGGACTCACAATGCAGAGTATCAGTATTTTGATGTAAACAGGGCAGATTACCCTATAATTCAAAAAATGTCCCCTTACTAACCCTATTCTTAAGTCAAAGATCAACAGGCTATCTTGCCCAGTGCTAGAGTAAAAGAATGTTAAGATGTTAGATTATACTTCTAATTAACTGGCATCTAACACTAATCCTGTATTCCAAGAAAGACCCTGGATGTATATAGATACTTTTAAATATCCTAGATCAGGTAGCCAAAATTGTGAGGGCATCCAAATCAACACGAATATCAATTTACATGTGTTTAAAAAATGATAAAAAATGTGTAACTGGACTAGTTGTCTTGGAAAATAATATTGTATGTATCCCACAATTGTGTCCATTCACATATTGTGAACAAACACATAGATAATTAAATGGACCTGTCACACCTTACTAGTGTATATAAGTAAATGGCGCCCGTATTTGTATCCCTATACAGCATGAAAAACTGCAAGTGTAATACACATTAGTTATCAATAAGTGTTCATATACAACAAAGCACCCAGCTCCTTAAATTATTCATACAAGCTCATATGCTGTAATATGAATGCTTCTCCCTAAAAAATAATGATCATCTATAGGTTGAAATAGTTGTACAATACAGTACATATGAAATGCGATAGACCGGACACAGTTTTTGAACTAAAGTGACCATATATAAAGACGATACTGAATGATAGCCTGTATATTTGAACCCTGATCAAAAGATACTCACTACGAGTATCTCGGGCCCATCTTTATACATTATGTTGTAACATGGCATGAACCTGCCTATACACAAAAATTACACAAAAAGACAAAAACATGCTCTGAATGGCTAAATAACACCTATTCAGTACAAAAGAATACAGAGAAAAACATCGGTATCCCCATTCAGCATATAAATCACATGTACGTCTGCAAATTCAATAACCATTTGTCCTTGTCCATCCCAAACTAAAAATTTTTTAAGAGTTTGTAAATCCAAAATAGAGCGATAAGATGTGAAGACAGTTCTTGCTGAAAAAATATGCCGCCGTGAGGTCCAAAAGTCAAATGTTTAACTAGAAAAGCCGTTTGTGAATACAACCATCCGTGATGCATACGCCATACATAGCCATCCCTTACTCAAAAGTTGCAATAAACAATATAAGTCCCACCGATCAAATGATGAAAAATGCAGGTATATATTCCAAGAACACCATGGATGTTAAAAATAATGGTCCCAAAGAAGTAGAATCATATCAGGATACAAACCCATCCGGTCAAGCCAACGACACAAAATGGCGTATCTACAAAGTCACGCTCCCTCAACAAAAAAATGATCCACCAGTTGGTTTCAAGTAAAAAGAAAAAAGATGTAGAGTATTGTAATACCAAAGACACCAGTTCTTGTAATAAATAAATCCACCAAATAACGGCAATGATGCTAAACGGTAAAGATATATTGTGCTGCAACGAATCCATGCAGCAACAGGATCACCAGCCCCAGCAGGAAGTGTAGACACCAAAACTTCCCCAAAATCTCTTCCTGCGCGTTGGCAATGCACGGCCCCCAACGATATAATGCCAATAAAAAACACACAAATGGAGCCAGCACTTGGTGATAAAAAATTGTATTGTAGGATTAAAGCATCACAGCAGAAAAACTACATACCGGTTTCGGCTGGTAAATTACACAGCCTTCATCAGTGTATCCAAAATTCACAGTTCTTCCTGCCATTTAAATAAGTAAGCATAAACACCCATTGGTGGAAACATTATAAATATTCATTAAGTCCTGGAGGAAAAGCCCACCCAGCTTAATGATCCACTTTTCTTTTCTATTTAAAATATCATGCCAACCAGTTTTACTTTTACGATCACCTTGAATCACATCAATAATTGTGAATAAAAATGTTGCTGAGGGATGTAACAAATGGTGTTTGTATAGTGCATTGGTAAGTTTTTTCTGTTTAATGTTACTGTAGTGTTCAGAGATACGTAACCTTAGGCATCTTGAAGTTTGACCAATATAGAATGCATCACATTTACACGTGGCCAAATAAATGGCCCAATCAGTACTACAATTGCAAAAGATATTAATATCAAAAACCTTGGAACAATTGCGGCTTGAAAATTCCTTAGTAGTACACATATATTTACAATTTACACAATGACCACAGGGAAAACAACCATACAGACTGTGTCCAGTAATAGTAGTTTGTATTTTGATCCTGCCTCTGTTATCCCTGATTTTGTAATGATTAAAATGAAATTTCAAATTTTTACCATTTCTGTATGAAAACATACATTTGTCAGGGATAATCCTGGCAACTTCTGAATCACTCTGTAAAATGTTCCAATGACGCCGTATAATGTTAACAAGACCCAATTTATTAGAGCCAAACGGATATGTTCTCAGCATTCCACATATCGCAAAAACTCGGAGGATCTTATACACAGGTTTAAACAAAGAGGTTACAAGACAGGGGTTGTAATTAATGCCATGAGTCAGGTACAAGGTATGGAGCGGAATAACTTGCTTCAATATAAGGATAGAGGGAAGGCCAATACAACACCTGAACCACTCAGATTTACAACTACTTATGGGAGAAACACTATGGGTCTTGTTAACATTATACGGCGTCATTGGAACATTTTACAGAGTGATTCAGAAGTTGCCAGGATTATCCCTGATAAATGTATGTTTTCATACAGAAATGGTAAAATTTGAAATCTCATTTTAATCATTACAAAATCAGGGATAACAGAGGCAGGATCAAAATACAAACTACTATTACTGGACACAGTCTGTATGGTTGTTTTCCTGTGGTCATTGTGTAAATTGTAAATATATGTGTACTACTAAGGAATTTTCAAGCGCAATTGTTCCAAGGTTTTGATATTAATATCTTTGCAATTGTAGTACTGATTGGGCCATTTATTTGGCCACGGTAAATGTGGCGATTCTATATTGGTCAAACTTCAAGATGCCTAAGGTTACGATCTCTGAACACTACAGTAACATTAAACAGAAAAACTTACCAATGCACTATACAAACACCATTTGTTACATCCCTCAGCAACATTTTTATTCACAATTATTGATGTGATTCAAGGTGATCGTAAAAGTAAAACTGGTTGGCATGATATTTTAAATAGAAAAGAAAAAAAGTGGATCATTAAGCTGGGTGGGCTTTTCCCTCCAGGATTTAATGAATATTTATAATGTTTCCACCAATGGGTGTTTATGCTTACTTATTTAAATGGCAGGAAGAACTGTGAATTTTGGATACACTGATGAAGGCTGTGTAATTTACCAGCCGAAACCGGTATGTAGTTTTTCTGCTGTGATGCTTTAATCCTACAATACAATTTTTTATCACCAAGTGCTGGCTCCATTTGTGTGTTTTTTATTGGCATTATATCGTTGGGGGCCGTGCATTGCCAACGCGCAGGAAGAGGTTTTGGGGTATTTCCATATGGCACACAATATTCATAACATTTTTAAATTCATTGAACGAAGGAGGTGTATCTGAAATCCAATTTCTGGTTATTATTTTCCTAGCCACTGCTAGAATAGACCATAACAAGGGAAGCTTAACCTTTTTAACACTTTGAGGTACAGGTGTGTTGAATAATATAAGAGATTTAGAAATGAAATTATCTGTAAAGAGAGCCTGCAAAAATTCATTAACTGACTTCCAGTATTCTTTCAATTTTATACAGTCATAAAACATATGAGCCCAGTCAGCATTAATTTCTACATTACATCTCTTACATAGATTATCTTTATTATTTATTTTATTCATCATCAAAGGTGTATAAAAAGATCTATGTAAAAATTTCCATGTATAAAGTCTCCAGACAATGGAAGACGTAGTTCTATAGGCAGATTCCAATATATATTGTTTATCTTGTTGATTTGGTGGGTCCCCATTAATAGAAGTGAAATAATTCCAGTATGTATCTACACTGTAAAAAGTTTCTTGTCTGATAATTTTATGTATGTATGAAAGTTTACCTTTATCAGAAACTTTATGTTGTAAATTTAATATCAAGTAATCAATCAGTGTTGGAATAGATTCTTTAACTGTTATAGACATTAGATCCATTCTATCAATGAGATGTTGTCTAAAGGTCTGAACCTCTAACCAGCAAGTTTCTCAGATAAAATTCTTGTTTTAAGAAATCTAGATTTTTAACTTTATTATCAGATATCAACTGATGCCAGTACTTTAGATCATTATCTATAGCTAAATGAGTTCCTTCAGAAGTAGATGACAAAAGCATACCCTGAGTATACATTATAGGGAATATAATAAAATTCCATTCCCTATACTTAGGGTGCATGAATATAAAGTTACGATAGCTAATAATAATAATATTTATTTTTATTTATTTATTTTATTTAACATTTGTTGACCGGGAAAGTCTGACTAGGTTCCACAGAGCCTGTTTTCAGCGGAGGCCCGGGGAGAAATGCTCCAGATGCATGTCTTTGGAATGTGGGAGGAAACCGGAGTACCCGGAGGAAACCCACGCGAACACAGGGAGAACATGCAAACTCCACACAGAAGGCACCCCAGCCGAGAATCGAACCAGAGAACCTCTTGCTGTGAGGCGACAACGTTAACCGCTGCACCACTGTGCCGCCCGTTATTTAATGGGTAACAAACCATATGTTTAGGTGTAATAGTTGAAGTACAAAATTCCTTTAGTAACCATAACATGGAGTTATTTACAATCATATTTTTATGTGTTAAGGAGATTTTCATGAAGTGCATACTAATTAGCTCCCAATAATCTTTCCATTTTGCGACATATGACTGATCTATTAATAAAGTAATAACTTTTACAATAGAAGAGATAGTATATAAATTAAAGTCTGGAAAAGAAATACCCCCTTGAGACCAGCTATTAGTATGTTTCTTTAATGCAATCCTAGGTCTATTAGGTGCCCATAGGAAATTTAACATTAGTGTATTCAGTTTCTTGATAATTATTTTTGTAGGTGGAAGTATTATTGATTGTATTAAGTATAAAATCTTGGGGAATATTATCATTTTAATAATTGTAAGTCTCTCCTCCATAGTAAAAACATATTATTCCAGGTATTAAAAGATTTTGTATATTAAGAAAACAGGTATTATAATTATTATATATAATAGATTTAATATCTTTAGATAGTATTATACCTAAATAAGTTATCTGACCTGAATTGGGTACATATTTAGTAAAATCACTAATGAGAATATTTTTCGTGTATATATAGGTAGTATTTTAGTTTTTCTTCATTGAATATTAAACCAGAAATACTTTTAAAATTCATCATTTTATCAAATAGAGACTGCATAGAAGAATTAGATCCTGCTGATGTAATTAGAACATCATCTGCAAAAGTTGAATTTTGGATGTTGTATTTTCATCTATTTCAAAACCCTCTATGTCAGTACTGTTTCTGATCAAATTAGCCCAAGGCTCCATTACTAAAGTGAATAATAGTGGAGAAAGTGGACATCCTTGTTTTGTACCTTTAAGAATGGGTATTTTTGTGAAACATATGTTCCTACCTTAATATAAGCCAACGTTCCTTTGTATAAATGCTCAATTAGATTTACAAATGCATCTGAGAAGTTTGTGCACTTCAGTAAGGTAAACAGATAGTCCCAACTTACTGAATCAAATGCTGAACTTATATCAAGACTAATAAGTGTTAAATCTTTCTTTTTCCTATTTGCAAAATCAATTAATGTTAAAGTTCTTCTTATATTATCAAAAGTATTTCTATTTACAATGAAGCCTGTCTGATCTATATCTATAATGCCAGGAATGATTGTCTTCAATCTATCAGCAAAAATACTCATAAACATTTTATAATCAACATTAAGTAATGAGATGGGCCGATATGAAGTACATCTAGTTGGATCTTTATTAGGTTTTAAAATTGGCGAAATAAATGTATATTGCCAAGATGGGGGGGTTATTAACTCAGTTTGGGCCAAAATAAAAACCTTATGTATTAATGAATATGTACTTTTAGAAAGGATTTTATATATCTCTGGTATAATACCGTCATTACCCAGTGCTTTGTTTGATTTAAGCTTATTTATTTGTGTAATAACCTCTGTATATGAAATACTTTTGTCCAATAGTTTAATATGTTGTTTATTAAGCTTTTTATTCATGTTTGTGGTTATAAACTCCTTTATTTTATCTTTAGGTTCCATGTTAATGTTATTATTGTTAATATTGTGAAAGTGATTTCTAAATTCATCTAGTATTTCTGGTAGACTAGAAACATTCTTCTTTTTCCTTAGAGAAAAGATTTCTTTGATATGGTTTTGTTTATTCAACCTTTTTGTTTTATTTTTAAGTCTATGTAAGTATTTGGGGCTTATTGAGTTATACAAAAACTTGTATTTCTCTAGAGTTATTTTAACTTTATGAGTTAAAATTTCTTTTTATTTCTCATTTAGTTTGTTTATTTCTTCAATGACTTTCTTATCCATAATATTTTCTTCATTATTATGTTTATGAGTCTAATTTACTTTGAATATCTAACAATTCCTTATCCCAAGATTTCCTTTTATTATTATACCATCTTATACTTTGTCCATATAGATATGATTTTAAGGCATCCCAAACATAGGCAATGGAGACTTCAGGAGTATTATTTATGTCTAGAAAATGTTGTACTTCTGAAAGTATATATTCTTTATAGTCTTTTAGTTGAGTTAAGTATGCTGGTATCCTTTTGATCTGAACATTATGAGTATTTTTTATCATGAATTCAAAAACAATTGAATTATGATCAGATATAGGACATGAAATGATTTTGGAATTAATTAAATCTGTTACCATCTGGTTAGAAATAAAGACCCTATCTATTTTTGAATAAGTTTTGTATCTGTTAGAAAAAAGGTGTATGGTAATGATTTTGAATCTATCTGATTATTAATATCATTCAAATGATAAGAATTAGCAAAATCATTTAAATGTTTTGCATTAGATGTAATTCTTCTTTTTCCTATAGTGGTAGTATCACTTTCATGTAGTATACAATTAAAGTCACCAGCTAAAATGATATCTCCTATAGAGAATGATATGATCTTATCAAGATGATGTTTCACTGTATTAATACCAATTCCAGGTATCCAATATACATTAATTAAAGTGTAAGTCTTCCCATTAATTTGTATTGTAACCATACAAAACATTCCTTTGTCATCCTGATAAGACTTAATGGTTTTAGGAATGGGCATACTTTTATTCCATAAAATAGCCACTCCTCTTTTTTTCTGAGTGTGCTCTGAACTAACCAATACTGTATATTTGTTTGTGGCTAGTTTATCAATATCTTTTTTCAAGAGATGGGTTTCTTGCAGGAAGACTAAGTTGGCCTTATGTAAATTTATGTATCTTATTAAGCTTGCCCTTTTACACGGATTATTCAATCCATTAATGTTTAAAGAAATTCCTTTTTAAGATGTCAATTGGCATTTTTAAAACTTAAGAATCTTATGATCAAAATAACAAATAACAACATAAGTAATGTTACATCTCCTCCTTTAGGTGTACCTTTAAATATTGCTGTATTTATTGAATCTCTTATGGGATTTTGTATAGGATTCAATTTTGTTTGTAGTGACAATGAGTGTACAAAATATATTGTGGATATCAAAACTATATACATATAACAATGAACAAGTGAAAATAATGTAAGGATTAAACCTTGCATCCAGCCTGGAGTTAAAAACTCCAAATTAGAGTAGTATTTACCACTCAAGTTAACCCCCTACCCTAAGCAGCAGTACCTCAGCTACCACCTTATCAATTTAATACTGGTTATATTTAACTTAAATTAACAGCTTTCAATTCAATTATCTAGCAAGACAAGACTACACATTTGATAAAACAGCATCATATAAACTAAAATAAACTTTTTTTTTTTTTAAAACTATTCATACTACTATATACATCTATGTAATATAATACACTTGTATTCAAATAGCATTCAAATAAACTTGATATTAGGAACCAAGAGGAGAGAGAAATAAAAGACGTGAAAGAGGGAGAGAGAGTGAAAGAAAGAGAAAAAAAAAAAGGAAGGCATATTTACATATTAATTTATTCAAAGTATGTAAAAATAAGTTCTAACATTCATTTAAATCAAAAACATTGGCTAATATGGTTCAGACATTACATATATTAAGATACATCTATTTTCTGTCATGTAAATGCAGTCAACAGCTTCCAAAAAAAACCCCTTGAATTGCTTGTATATGAGCATTTTACTCATACTCATTATTGTCAATAGAATAAAATATTATATTTATAGAAATTGTTATAAATCATACTGCATAGTTATGCAAATTCTCAGAAACTCTTGCATTATTGTAAAAAAAAAAACATCTGTATTTTGTATGTCTATACTACTGCTTTAAAATATATCACATGACAATTTCTTCCAGAATAGAGTTATAAAGTTATTTATGCTTGTCAATCAGATGAATTAAATGAATTATAGTAATGTATATGTTTGGAACATAAGTTTTTAACACAGATTAGTATGCTGCAGTCAAGTAGATTTTCAAAAACACTTGAATAAATGTTTCATTTTCTATGCCTTCTAAAATAAGACATTTACTTACTACAAGAAACTGCATCATTTAAAATCATTATAACTGACATATTTTATGAATTATAACATATATATTTAAGTAATTATATAAAATAACTCACATTTAAATGTTAAAGAGTTCATTTTCCTTCACATAGTTGCATTTGCATCAGTTCTACATCCTGGTAGAGTGTTCTTCCTGAATCTGTGATGTGTCAGTGTGATATCTGGGTCAAAGGTCAGATTGACTGCTTTCAGCTTCTCTGTGAGAATTCTGAGAGTTGAAGCTTTTGAAACAACTCAAGGACACTGTTCATGAGGTAGCCCACATCCCAGATTGTCTCCCTTAACATTTTGGCGGGAAACTTGTTAAAAACTAGTGACAAACATTCATTTAGCAGTGTAAAGGCATCTAAACATGACAAAACCTTTGTGATGTATTTTACAGGTTATTACAGCCTCTATGTAAGTGAAATTAAGCCCAAAGTTATTAATAAGTAATAAAACTCAATATTTTTGTCCCAACTCAATTTTTATGCAAATCTTATTATTTACTGTGTCTATATGATCAAAAGCATTTCTATATATTAATATGAGAAAAAAAATAAAGAGAAAGAATAAAGAAAAGAAAAAGAGAGTAAAAAATAAAAGAGTGTAAAGCAGAAATAAAAAATGTAAGAGAAAGCTATAAGAAGTATATACAATGGAATATTACTTACTGTTTATATTAATAGAGTTAAAAATAAAACATATTATTTACTATTATTTAGTTCTAATTATTATTAGTTAAAGCATGACAGATTATTTACAAACAAGCATAAGCAGTATAATCAAGAAAGTATAATTAGGAATAGCATTTGAAGAACATATAAACTTTTTACAAGAAATAAATATGTTATTATTCCATTTACCATATTTTCATTACTCTTCTCTCCCTGCCCTCCCCCACCCTTTACCCACTACATAATCTAAATAGAATGTTATTGTTTAAACAAAGAAAAGAAGAAAAGGAGAAAAAAAGAAAAAATGTATCAAATTACTGACCTTACTTCTCTTTTTCAGAAAGAGAAACAAATTGAATAATAGCTTGTTATTAGTTCCTCAGATATTTTGACTGGTTATGAAACAAAACATTTCTTTGCACACAGAGAATAACTTTGATTAAATCTTTTCAGAACATTTGTGGCTTTCTGGAAATGCAGGAACTATATTTAAAAAGATTAATAATGAAGTAAAATGATGAGAGAAAAAAAAAAAAACATAGAACAAATCATTTGTTCTTTAGTCTCTTCTTCTTCTTCTCTGAAGTCTTCCACGAAGTTTCAGTTGCCAGTCTCTTTAATGAAGGACTAGCCCATTCCATTTCCTCTATTTTATCCAAAATCTTATTTTTTTTGATAAACAGTAAAGCAGAGTCTAAGTCATCAAAAATTTTAGGACCATCAGGAAGGAAGATTTTTAGCTTGGCAGGAAACAGAAGGTATGTTTTAAACTGTGCTTTTTTAAGCTCCCTTATTAGTGGCAGAAAAACGTTTCTTTTAGCTATTACCAAAGAAGAATAGTCATTGTCAAAATGCACAGTTGTCTCATTAATCTTAACAGGAGCTTTAGCCCAAGCAGATTTAAGAACCATCTCTTTATCAAAAGATGATAGAAATCTAACTATAACTGATCTAGGATAGTTTTTGTTAGAGTTAGTATTAGCTATAGATCTATGTGCTCTTTCGATACCAAAAGAGAATGCTTCTGGTAAGTCTAAAGTTTTAGGGAGCCATGTTGTTAAAAAAGAAGTAATATTGTTACCTTCAATATTTTCTGGCAGTCCAAAAATCCTAATGTTATTGCGCCTAGATCTATTTTCCAAGTCATCCAGCTTTGTTTGTAAATGTGTATTTTGTTTCAGCAGAAACTCAATGTTGATTTCCTCTTCTTGGATTCTATTTTCCATGTCATTCACAGCTTCTTCTATGCCTGTCATCTGGATCTTCTGTTGTTGCAGGTCTATATGTAACAAGTTTATTTGTTTTGTAGTTTTTTCTATGAAGGTATCAATTTTAGTATCCATTTTATCCATCTTAGCAGTAAGTTGCTGGATTATAGTTATCAGAGACTGAAGTTCTTTCTTGATGCTGGAGTCTTGAGAATTTGTCTTACTGGAACTCATTTCAGACTGATAAACTGACAGGAAAATTTCCAATGTGATTTCTGACAGGAATATTGTTAAAATTTCCTTTCTTTTTTAGATATAGTTCAAGAACTATATAAAACAAACATATTTAGAAAGGAAATTACTTCAAAAATTAATTTTTTAAGTAATTAATTCCTGTCAGTGTAATGAAATTGGTGGAGCTGAAGAAATCTGCTGCTATCCTGTGTTCATCCTTGGCCACACCCCCCCCTACTTCCATTCCTGAAGACGTTACAAATACTTCTAAGGTTGAACATTCTGTAGAGACAGCTCCAGTTGCTAAACCCAGTTCCCAGTTTTATGTCACATGATATGGTTGAATATCCAGGCCCAGTGTGAAATATTCAGCAATATGGACATAACTGTATATATATATATATATATATATATATATATATATATATATACCTAGTATTGTATAATTGCATGACAAAGAACTACTTGTAATATCTGCATGCCAAACAGATTCATAACATTGCATGATCTGTTTCTCAAAGAGGGATGATGTAGATCAGACTGTATGTGTTGTGTCTTTAAAAAGCATATCAAGGGCTGAATGTGCACATATAAATACCGGGCACGTGTTATTTCCAGTGCCATTTAGAAAGTGCAGCCAGAGAGTGAGCATTTATGATTGCAGTAGTTAGTTTGTTTATAAGTTACTTAAGTTAAAGTCAATAAACTTCTATCGTGATGTGTTTGCATATAATAAAGCTGCTTGAGCAGAACCCACAAAGACTCTTCTATTATGTCCAAAGTAGGAGAACAACAAATACTACAAGAATGAAGGCCATATCATGATATCAGGAGGAAGGAGAAGTTAAACCCAAGAAAAACCAGGGGAGGTAGGACAGGGTAGGAAATGAAGCAGCCACCTTCTGATGGGATATGGTGCTCTATGCATGAGGATTGCATGTCAATGTAATATGTGGTATGACGTTAATAAAGTTTTAAAAAAGTACAAGAGATTGGCAGACTTGTAGAATGGAGACATACATAAGGATCCAAAGACATTGAAAAGGCCCACAGTCTGAAACTCAAGTTGTTGGTAAATCAGCCTAATCAAAATTCAGTATTGTTGAGGGGAAAGATTGTAAGTTGTAAAGAAGAAATCAGAAATGTATACAAGGCAAATATATCAAAGTTCAAGAAAGACAAACAATCTGAGAGACTGTAAAAATGTGACAAGAGTTGCAGAGAGTGACTACTGAACTATATCTCTAAATGAATCTTTAATGCAGCAAGAACTGTCCCAGAAGTGGGAACAGATGTCCACTGTACAGTGTCTTGTAAAACTCCAGATTTGGAAGACAACTGAGTTGCAGAAGGTGACTTCTATGACTTCAAAAGAATCTGTAATGCAACAAAAACTGTTCCATTGTGAAGAGTCCTGTAAAAATCTTCAGGTATGGAAGACCACTGAAGAAGTCAAAAATATATATTGACTGTTTCAGAGTTAAAAATTATTTTAATGCCAGAAATGTTTTGTTTATTAAAATACTGTTTTTAAAATATGTCGAAAAGTTTGAATTTCCTCTAAATAGCCGATGACAAGCATTGTATAGTGTTGAGGTTGCTTAATAAAAATTGGTATGCTGTAATGTATACTGCCACACATAAACACTTGTTTTTTTCAAAAGGGGGATGCCATCTATGCATATATTGCTTTTAAGGCAATTGAACTAGCTAAAGTGATATGCATGTTGTGGTATGCAGAACATCTAGAGATTTCAGCTGAAATGCAGACTTTATGGAGGTTAGACCACATCTACTGTGCCTGTGTATTATATCTCCTGACATGACATCTCATGGTGTTGTGATCTCACAGATTATGATACAAAGTGGAAAATTACAGTCTCTAGCAGGTACTTGAGATACTATACTTGCAGACAGCATCCGCAGTACAATCTCAAGGCAATAGTTACTAGACAACAGTTATTTTTTGTATCAGTATCACAATGTATCACAGATGTAGTTTCAATAAAATATTTGTACATCTCATGTACCAGATATAAAACACACACAATGAGCTTGTTTAATGTCCATTCATCACTTGTTCTTGTTGTTTTTCTTTTGGCTTTTCCCATTTAGGGTTCGCCACAGCGGAACTCCGGTCTGCTAATGATTGGCAGTAGATTTTTATGGTGCCGAGGTGCCAGCTCGATGCCCAACCTTCAACGAAGGCACGCCCATTTACGCATGTCTTTCCAATGCCACTCGACCGTGGGGAGGACATGCAGAATCCACACAGAAGCCTCTCCAGCCGAGAATTGAATGGGAGAACCTCTTGCTGTGAGGTGACAACACTACCACTGCACCACCGCAGCTTATACAAGTTTTATATCGTGCTCCAAATACAAACATAGCTCACACAAGCATGACAATTAAATCACAGACTGTTTGCATTCTAGATTGATGGAGTTCAAATAAACACCATAAATCTGCCACAAATAACAGCATACAAAAGAAAATGTCTATATTCTTGAAACAAATGCCGGAAAAATCCATAACAGCACTACAGTTTTGCAGCTAGCCATCTTGCAGTAGATCCACTGAGTTGCAACAGTCACACTAAACAACTGACATTTCAAATGCGTTTTGACCACATGAACCTTATTAGCATAGCCAAGTGACTTCATCATTCCTTAGGACCACAAAATAGTGCCCAAACCTTGCAGCATCTCATCAATAAACAAAGATATATGCCGTTTTTAAAGCAAAATTAATTTTATGTCAGCAATTCAAATTCCACATGAAAGTGTCACAAATCAGCAGTTGCAAAAAGAGTCAAAATCTGAAGACTCTGGGATTTAATTATATCTTAACCAAATCCTTTTTAGAATACTAAAAAAATAATTGAAAATGTCTCTGGAACACAACATAAATTAGACAATGCCTCACTTCCACTATATGTTTGTGTGTGTGTGTGTGTGTGTGTGTGTGTGTGTGTGTGTGTGTGTAATTCTCTTGTACTATTTCAAGGCTTAAAAGATAATCTGGGGAATGTGTGAGGCAATTCTCCAAAATTTCAGCTTGTTTGAATAATCTTGAATAACTCGTATCTTCAAGTACATGGATCATACAATTCTTTTCGCCATACATAGTACTATATTCAAGATATTTGAGTTGGGAGGAATTTGATCCCCCTACCACTATTTTAATGTAATATGTATTATGCTTAATATTATAGTAGTTGTCTTTATACAGATTTTGGAGGGGGTTCCTTCGAAATCTGTCATCACTGTCTATAGGTGTTTTGTGGACCAAAGGTAAACGTGACTATATACTCCTGCAATGTTTTGTGAGAGATTCTAGAAGAGTATGGAATTTTGAGGTCACTGCTACTTTCTATTTGGTTTCTGTATTTGAGGAACAAGAGTTGTGTCCACATTACTGGTGTTAAACTGATTAAATTAAAGGCTGGCACAGGACTCCACCAAGGGCGTATATTGTTTTCCATCCTGTTTATAATTTACATGGAGATGATATTCATGGCACAACCAAGGTTTGGAAAGTATCCAGTCTAGGGGATATGTGAGGACTGCAGCTCTTGTTTGCAGAAATTGCTGTCTTCTTGACTTTAAGTTCAAGTTAAGTTAAGGTTCACTGCTGAATGTGTAGTATCTGCAACAAGAAGTATTACCTCCAAGTCAGTGGTCATGGTTTTCATGCAGATGAGAGGGAGCATCTACGTCAAATGGAGCTGTTTCGATATTTTTGAACTAGATAAAGGGTGCATTCACAACAGCACTGCAGGCAATGTAACAGATTGTGGTTGTGAAACAGGAACTGAGTCCTATTGATTTCCTTACCTATGTCTACAGGCTTTGAGTAGTGACCAAAAGGCTGAGACTTTAGAAAAAAGCAGCAGAAGTGAGACCCCTTCACATAGCTAATGAGCTCACATTCCACAACATAGTGAGAAGATCAACAGTACAGGAAGCCCTTGGAGAAGATTCATTTGAGGTGGTTTGAGTCCCCATCATGGACATCCTCACTGACTTCCTGTGGGAGGTGCACTAGGCATGACTCACTGACAGGAGAAAATTCAGGATATTCTGAAGAATCAGCAACTGTCATTATCCAGTTCCAACATCAGGATCATTTCTGTCATTTTGATGGAAATCTGAAGGAGTGAGCACAATGCCACAGCCTAGTATCACCTCCTAATGTAATTCTGACTGCAGTTTATATAAAAATGCTTCCTGTACAATTGATGAAAATTTCCAGAAAGTTTAATACCAGAACTCCAAATAAAGATCGAATGACAATGGTCAGAAACATTTTCGAACTCAGCCACTTTTCTTCCTGTTACCCTGATTTAAACATCACCTATGATTAAGGTCCATATATGTTCATATGACCACATTTTAAATATCTGGTAAAGATAGAGGAAAGACTGCTTCATTTAAAAACAGGCTGATAAAAACAGTGTTATGTTTTCAAAGTAGGCATACCTAGCCAATATGAAAGAAAATATGCACAATTTGTTTCTCTATTGTAACAGGAATGATTGTGAAAGAGAAAATAATACTATTGCGATGTTTAACCGAAGGACGATATAAACAAATGTAGGAATCAAACGTATATAAGAAGAATTAAGAGGAATAGTTTATGAAACAAAAAGTAAGAGAATTTTAATTGTATTAATTTGCTTTCCACTGGGCACACATCTTTTTTTTAAATGACTGTGAAGTAATGTCTGTTTAAGTTACATTCTCAGAGTCACACAGTTTGCAAGTGAAGACTGAGAGAACTGAACCCAAAAATGCATGGTGTTGCTTGGTACCAGCTATTAACCTTTTGCTGTATTAATTCACACAGAATTAATATTATAGATGACATTACAAAATATCACAAAGGAAAAAAAAAGCAGGAAGCATATTACTGAACTTCTGAAAATCAAGAAAATGAATGAAACCCTAGATATGAAATTGTTTGTGAAAGATGTGCCTAGTTTGCATTAAATCTAATTGCAAGGTGATTGTAGAAATGGAAAACAAAATAAATTGTTGAAGGGCAATAGCAAAAAAAATAAATAATGAAATGAGAACTATTAAAGCAAAGAAATATATGACTGCATATAACTGTAATTCTGCAAATGAGTGGCCTCCATAAGAATGAATGGCATCCCAGATAATAAAAAATAAACTAAAATGGCTGTAACCAGAAAGAAGTAAAACAGCAGAATATATAATATCAACATACTGAGTAAAATATCAACATAATGGGTATATTTTCAAAAGGAATGGGAAATTCCATTTTGAACACTGAGGCATTCTAAACTGTGAAAGAAAGATTTTTATTGTGCATAAGAGCTGATTAAGCTTAATTTCTTTAGCAGTAACGACCTAAAGGAATTGCTTTGAAAACAGCCCAATAAATCTGAATACAGAGGAAATTAAACAATGCTTAGAGGTGATTTTAAATGCTTAGAATGCAATTCTTGTTTTTGTAAGGCATATTGATTTGATAGAAGAGTACCAGGGAAAGGTGTGTGATTATGGAATCATTTTCTGGTGTACATTAATAAAAAAAAATTTGCTATCCTCTACCTCCACTTTATAACTTGCCCATATATTTGCTTGTAGTAAGTGTCACTGTTATGTAGGTTATATAGGTTTGCCTTTAGCTGATTTTTAAGTTTTACTGATTTTTTTTGTTTTAAAAGGTCAGTAGTGAATTTCACAGAATGTACCCGAGGCACTCATTATGCATCAAAAATGATTAGCGTATTAAAGAAAGGTATGAGCAACCATATTAATGCTGCTTTGGCTCATTAGAGTACAAATGCACTAACTAAATGTAAAACGGATGAAGACTGGAATCTTAAATTACTTTTATTGCTCCAGAGTAGGTAAAAAGCAATAATAAAGGCTTATCTAATGAACCTGTTTGCTGGAGTAGAGACATTTAACCACTACTGTTTGAGCTCAGTAAAACAATCAGGGAGAGACAGGACTTAATAAGCAGTTTGATTTAGAGATATTTTGAAAATATTTTAATTGTTAAAGCACTGAGGTTATTTACTGTTTTAATCATTAAGAGATGCCTAAAAGCCTATGTTACACCAGTATACCTTGATAAAAGACATTTACTAACTTATCTTAAACACTTAGAGTGTTTTTATATTTCTTGGAAATAAATATAGATGCAGATTCAATAAAGCCTACACAGTGAGCTAAGACCATATGCATGTTGTGACTTGAAGCGCACACAATAGCAAACTGTTTTGTGTTCATTAAGTGGTTATATGAGCCGAGTAGAACCGTGAAGACACGGTAAACATTGTGGTATGCTAATTACAGCATAAGCAGCTGAAATGTATGCAAATCAACCAATCCAAGATGGAGGACCTATTCAACAAGCTATAAAGTAATCATGGAGCCTTAGTGCAGGTTTTGCCTGTGTATTCCAAAACTTATTGGAATACAGTTATGGAAACTAGGCTACACGGAAGGAATTTTAGGGGCTGCTATTGCTCTTATTCATGTGTGTGTGCAGCAGACCCATATCTATGCTGCTGTTAATAGACCTTGGCCAAGAAAGAGAAAGGTGTTTAGACCCCGTTTAACTTTTCATGGTCTGTATGAGGTAGAAATTGAATTGTGGAGTGCTACAGGGTGGATAGAGACACAGTACAGGAACTCTGCAACCTTTGTAGTCCTCAACTGAGAGCAAGGGCAAACAGAGGGGAACCAATACCTGGGAGACTAAGGTATGTATAGCACTTAGAATATTAGCTACAGGAACCTTCCAGATACCAAGAGGGGACATGCTGGGGGCGTCACAGGCATCAGCTTCCAGAATCCTAAATCAGTTTCTGAATGCTATGCTACAACACAACAGTGACTACATACATTTTCTCCATACACCTCAGGACAGAGCCACAATTATGCAGGAGTTCTGCCCTGTAGCACACTACCCTGAAGTCATGAGTGCCATAGACTGCATGCACATCAAAATGTATATAAACAGAAAGGGTTTCCACTCCAATAACTGCCAGGTCATGTGTAACACTATGGGAATTATCTTGAATGTGTGTGCTAGCAACCCAGGCAGTTGCCACGACTCATATATCTGGCACAACTCTCAACTCTATCAGATGTTTTCTATGGTGGATGTCCCTCTGGGTCATTTACTGGGGGATGGAGGGTATGCACTTGAATGGTGGCTGATGACGCCCATCCGAAATGCACACGCACCAAATGAAGAATGCTATAATAAGGCACAAACTCAAATGAGAAATATCTTAGAGCATGTGTTTGGGCTGCTGAAGTCAATGTTCCAGTGCCTAGACACATCAGGGGGAGCCCTGCAATACATTCCCAATACTTCTGCTAATATTTTCGCTTCTAATCTGTGCAAAATAAAAAAACAAACAGAAACTTTTAATGGTGCTTCTGGTACCTTGGCAGAACTGCCTTCAAGAAATAAATTATACACCAAAAATCAGTTAATTTATAGGAAACAATTATCATACCTTATTTAAATGCATCCAATTAAAAAGTAACAATGATCCCCACACCATACATATTCACTGCCTCCTCAAATACATACTTGAAACATACAAAAATACAAAATTCAAAATACAAAATACTTTTCACATATTAAGATTTATCTGTAAGTTCATATTTTAAAGTTATACAGTCTTATAATTTATAATAAATTTGGTTTCCAACTCTAATGATTTGTGCATAAAATCGTTACAACCACTTTGAGGTTTAGCTAAAGCACTAAAGAAAAAAACTGCTGTCAGAACCTGTATGTGTTAAATGAAAATGTTGTGCTACTGGGCTGTCCAAATTGTAATTCCTAATATCCCCCAGATGTTCCAAAATTCGCATATTCACCATTCTGTTAGTTTGACCCACATACCACTTAGTGGGTGTGCAGCCACAACCTATGATATATACCACTCCACAGGAACGACAATCAAAATGGTCAGTGGCCCTATATTTCCTACCATTAATACTACCACCACTTAATTTTTTTATTTTGCCACAAATCTTACATCAGACTTTATATAGCTCAGAAAATTCATGGTAATGCAAAACCTGTTATTCTATCAACTTTCTAAGTTTGTAAGGCCAAAATATTTAAAAAATTTCCCATTTTTTGGACCTTTGTCCACTTTCATTTATGGCTCTGTCCAACTTTGTTGGCCTAAGAGTTTAGGAGGGATGTACAGATTACAAAAACCTGTAAGAAAGCAGTACAGTTTGCAAAAGAGCATCACAAACACATATGTACAAAGCACTCAGTCAGCTGTGCACCCTGGTGATCAGAAGACTTATGTATCCCTGAATCCAAAAAAGAGAAAATCAAGGCATATGGCACAGTTATCATCATTTGCACAGGGTATAAGTCTGATGAAGTGTCCAGGCAGGACACAAAAGCGCTAACTGAATTAAACAGCAATTTTTCTTTCCTCAAGTGGCCATGTTGTATTTCTCTCTGTGTTGTTATAAAGATAGTGGTATTGTTGCTGGACAAGATTTTGAATGATGGGGTTAGGAGCTATAGATCTTGTAGGGTGGAAAAGCAGACATTTAGTTTTGTTTGTATTTAGAATTAGTTGGGATTTGGTAAGCCATGCTTCAAAAGAAAGAAAGGATTCTTGAGTTAGTGGGTGTAGTTCTTGTGAGGAGGAAGCAGCACATAGTGTTAAGCTGTGTGCATATTGTATAATAGATGCATGTGGGGCAGAATAATGGAGGTTGTTTGTAAACAGAGATAACAGTAGGGGTCCCAGGATGGAACCTTGGGGAACTCCTAGAGTGACTGGAAGAAGAGGGGAGAGGTCCTGCTGCCATTGTACTGCTTGGTGCCAACTGTCTAAATAGCTTTGGAACCAGGCAGTGGTGGATTTACTGAGATTTAGATCAGAAAGAACATTAATTAGTTAACTAGGTGAGTCCAACTATCAAACTACCAAATATCAGACTGTGCCACATCTACAACCTTAAGCATGTCCTCGGAGGCCCTATTGGAATGTGTCTGCACCTCATTGATGGCCCTAAACATATGTCAAGTGGCCCATAAAGACATACCAGGATCAGATGGAGGTTGGAAAGCAGGCATCCTCAGAGCACCCCTAACAACCCTCCTGTGTGGCACCTTGCCCACACTTTGGCTATGGACAGAGTCAACCAACACTGAAGCCACAGTAACCACACTACCCTGATCAAGTGTGTCACCCTCCACCTGTCCAATATTTGAGGGCTCACTGGAATATGTATGCACAGGCCTACTGACTATGTCTGATGAAAATACAGGGGATGGCTGATTGTCAACCTCAGTGTCCAATTCAGCCTCTGCACCCCCCCCCCACCGAGTGTGCCTCTGTTTGGCTACCATCATTATCAGAGTCTACCAATATTTTTAACATCAGGTGGTAAGAGTCCTGCACTTCCACTGTCGAGATCAACTGTGATAATAAGCAACAAACATAGTAAAGAAATTAATACCTACACTACAATTTAACATATACTAAACACTGGTGCCACTATCACAGATGACACAGCAATACACACACACAATCAGGACACCCACTTCACACATACTGATAAATGCATATTTCTGACAAAAGGTCATCAATACTTAAATAAAAATGATTGGATTACCAAGTGCAGATGACTCGACATTTGCTAGGGAGGATGGTCATGGAAGAGGACAAGCAAAAGGAAAGGACACAATCATCAGAATAGCAATAACATAGGAGGACCACGTTTTTACCTTTATATGTCCATTAACAATACATTTAACTGAAACGTGGCAGACACATCCACCCAAAACCCATGTGTAATGAACAAAAATGTGTTGTTAAGTGCATCAATTCATCAATAGGTTCAAAGACAAAAAAATTATAAATTAAAACAACAGTGAAATATTACTTACAATATTTTAACATACAATACAAATGTTATAAATTGACATATGTAAATTTACAGAGAAGCTCATCTTGGGACATACTTGTCCTCCCAGAAAGATCAGCACCAATATCAATGAAGTGCTGTTTTGCACTTTCCACTGTGCCCTCTGGATCTCTGACAGTGGACAGGAACTCTTCATTTGGTGTCAGTGATTGCTCTTTAGCAGACCTCACCCCCCCCCCCCCAACCAGCTATTCATCAGCTATTCATGGGCAACTGCAGCTGCTCTCCTCCGGGCTAATAAAATCATATCAGTGGCCCTATGACACACCTGATCATAAGTCTTGCTTCACCCCTACGTCATTGATGTTATTAAATAGCTGGTTCCAAATCTGCATTCTATTAGACATATTCCCGTGTCCTCTCAAGAAAAAGGCACCATGGCACCTAAATGCTTGGACAATTACATCATTTTCGGAGTCACTGAAAGTGGGTTTATGGAAATTGGCATGCTTGGGTGCCATAATCCTAGGTGACATAAAACAAAAAAAGGAGATAACACATAAATATCACATCAATGAATTCATGCTTATATATGCACATATTATATTTTCATTATTAACCAATGGAGAAACACAGTTCAAGTATTAAAATATAAGGTTATACGTTTGTAACATATCACAGTCATACACAAACCAAGGTTTGATCCAAAACATTGAATAACAAGAGCAAACCTCTTTATAAAAAAATTTTGTTGTGGCAACATGTAAATGGAACGTGGGTCCCAGACCCCCAGAATAACAAGCAATTCACAGTTTGTACCAAGCAAAGAATAACACATTAGTCAGTTGTTATAAGTGGTTTTAAACAAATTCTCACAAACGTGTCCATATTTACTACAGGAAATTCATTTTTATATTATTACCAGTCACCTCTCCCTGTGGCCAGCACTCCCCTAGAGGTGCCTATGGGTCATCTTAGAAGCCTAACACCCCTGTGTCTTTGACAATATAGGACATTTACATTTCACTGAAATAACATAGAAGAGTTTAAGATAACCAGCTGTAACAATAACACTTCTGACGAAAGTTAATAAGGTTGTGTATCTGAGAAAGTAAAATGCCCTTACATAAATGATTATGCCAACAGTGAACTTCTAAGAAGTGCATGCAGATAAAAATGCCATTTTCTAATGCATATTTCCATGTAATGTGAAAAATCGACTGTAATTGAAAAATCCCAAGATCAGAAGTCTTATGTGTAGATAAATCCTAATTAATAGCAATATTCTTCTGTGTTGTCCACATACACAGCTCTCCTCACCTTCAGGTTCCCTAGCTACACAGTTACCTTTTTATATTGTAGATTGAGGCTTCTGAGCACAGTGAGGCTGCAAGTGAGGCGTGAGTTCATTAGAACTGCTGAATCCAAAAGTTTTCATGTAGCAGGTGTAAACATAGTGTAAGGAATACCTCAGTGTTAGTTGTAACTGTGAATGATTACTAGCAGGGAGAAGGAAAACGCAACAGAAATTCAGACTCCCTTACCTGCAGTGGGTGTGTCACCTGGGTTATACTTACAAAGTACAGAAGTAATTGTATCAAGATCTTAAATGGAAGTGAGCTGCACACATTTCTCATTTTTGTTCACTAATAGCCAAGATCTACTGCCTTTGTTGAAAACTGTATATTATTGTCGTGTAATATTCTCATACATTTTAAGGACAATGATAGAAAAATGCTTTACAGACTGCATGTCTGAGATTATAGCATAGATAAGAGAAGAACATACTACAAAGAGAAGACATAGCTGCATTGCTGCAAACAATATTTATAACTGGTTGTATGATCAGTCATTGCCCTAAATATGTAATTAGCCCATGTATAAACTACTGAGAGTGTACAAGTGTTATATGCCTTGTTAATATTTTTGATGAAATGGGACTTGCTTGTATAAACACTGATTTGCATTCCTGCTGCAAAGCTGTTTTTGTGGCAGCCATGGATGATACACCCTTACTGTGTTTTGTAGGCTCATTAGTCTGACAGTTCAAATCCAGAGTTGTGTAAAAATCTGTAATGTGTGCAAAAATGTATTTTGTAATGATGTTTATGTTTTTTTCTTTTTTTTTAATATTAATATTTGTGTGGCAAGCAGATTAGCATAAATACTGTGAAACTGATAAATTTCATGTAACTTACTTCTGTAATAAACACTGCATAAATTAGACATGTGAATCAAGTGTGTGTATAGCACACCTGGTAAACATGCTGAAGAACAAACTATTTATTATATTATTTATTTTATTTTACATTTGTTTACCAGGATTATCAGACAGGGCCAAGAGCCCATTTTCAGCAGAACCCTGGAAGAAAAGCTCTATTACACTAAAAACAGTTTACAGTGAAAGGTATTACCTAACATGATGTAATATATATATATGGTTTCAATTAGAAAGGTATACAACAATTCAGAACATAAATACATGGGAGACAAAGACAGTGCAACATGTCTATAGCAGTGTAGAGAAAGAAATATATACGAATGCTATTCAATATGCAATAACATATGTACAGTATATAACAATCTACACTATACAAAAAAGCACAGTATTAATATAATGGCAGACAATAGTAACAATTCTAAGAGACTAATCACATCATCAGTTAGTTTGGTAGTTTATTTAGTTTATTAGTTTGGTAGTATATTTAGATCATGATACAAGTCAATTTATCTTTTAATGGTGAAACCTAATAAACACTGCTTAAAAGAATAATGCAATGTGAGCTTTGCCTGCAGGTCCATAACACCTGCAGACACCAAGGAGATACTTGTCAATTTCTAATCAGGTATATTCTATCATATACTTTTTGCCACCACTCAAATATGCTAAGCAGTATTGCATAGCTCCTGCCTAGTTGTTCCTGTGGCAGCAGTTGCAAGTTAAGGGTTATAGCAAAGATGACCCTGGGTTCTAATCCAGCAAAGGCCAAACTTTTCTTACTGATGTTCTACTTTATATAAAATTAAACAGTAGTATAATACTTACACATAGAAATAAATATCTATAGCAGGTGCACTGAGCATATACAGGATACCAGAGATATATTACATGTGTAACTGCGGGTATCAGTACAATTATGCTTCTATAGTTACACATTTATTTTCAGAACTTTCATGTCACACATACATGGTTAAACACTCAACTCTTTAATTTATATGTATAACTAATGAGCAGGTCTGACAAACAAGGTGTCAGTTGCAATGAGTACTCTGAACAGTAATAACTATAAAAACTACACTTGTAGCCGAACCTTCCCTGTGGCAACTGGGATAAGTTAATGCTCACAATACAAGTGAGCCAGAGTTCTAATCTAGAACAATCCAAATTTTATTAATGCTTGTCCACTAAATTAAAAAAAATTAAAATAAATAATAAATAATTATGTAAACATAATTAGAAATAGCAGTAAGTATGTATAGCACTGGAGCTCATGTGAATTATATGTGTGGCTGAGGGTATACTGACAATTATATTTCTGTAATTAGAATGTTTTTTTTGGTCTTGGACAGACTTCAGTGATACTCATACACACATGAATGTATAAACCAGGATCTTGTCAGGTCTCACACACACACACACACACACACACACACACACACACACACACACACACACACACATGGTTAACCCCTCACTCTGTCATTTGTATTTATATATAATTAATGAGCATGTCTGACATGCACTTCTGTGGCAAGGCTGAAAAATCACCTATGGGAAAGAATATAATTTGTCTGTTTTGCATAACTTTGAATCCCACATTGTAAAAAATAATTTTATCAGTGCATAAAGCCACACAAAAATTGTGTCAGGTCATATAATTTATACCCCCAATACATGTATGTAAAGCTAAATCAACTAACAGGTACAGCAGCAACCAACCCATAAATAATGCCAACTGTCAGATTAACCTTCCTATTTCAAAATCTGCCTCCCTCTCTGTTTAACAATTTTGCTCTCCAATCAACATCACACAAATGCAGTTGGCATGGTTGGTTGGGTTTGCAGACTAGTATTAAATGCAATATCATGAATTAGTGGGAAAACACTCTTAACTTTTGCTGTTTGACCTGAACAGACATGTCTTGAGCTAGAATGGAAAGTGCCCAATTTAGGGCTCAAAGGTGGGGTATGGAAGAGTCCAGAATTGGACTCCTTATAAAGCACCACAGCCAAAGGCTGCTGCAGGGAGGGCTATATTAGGTCTCAGTACAAATCTGAGGCTTGGAATAGTCTGGCCAAGGCTGTCTCAAGTGTGACTGGTATTCTACACACTGAAGAGCAATGAAGGCACCACTATAATGACCTTGAAAGGTGCAAACAGGATACATTCAACCAGTGGCTGCCTAAGTTTAGGACTGCTGACATCCCACAGTTGTGTAAGTGTACAGATAAAGATAATTTAAAATAGATGGAAAGCTGGACATAGGCAAGACTAGTATGCATAATGCTCTTCTCTTTTTCTATACTTTTTATTTTACAGCCATCCAGGAGATTGCAGCAAACAGGCATGCTGATCATTTAGAATGTCATAGGAAAGCAAGGGGTATGTTTGCAGCACAACATAAGTATTATTGTATCTAAAGTATTGCTCTTCTATACAGTAGTAGCAAATTAAGCAAGCATAACTTAACTGTAAAATCAAGCATGCTTGCTTTAGTCTGTAGCTCTTCAGCTGTAGGCGTCAATTGTAATACTGCATTCAGATGTTGTGGTTTAAAATCCCACAGGTAACAAATATATTGTAAAATATTTAAAAAGATTGCATAATAATTTCAACAAAATTGGCATACATGCCACACACTGTTTAATTAATCTGTATTATTTGATCAAGCAAATGTGCAATATATGCATAATGTAAGGATTACTGAAGCAATTGTCAGTTATAGTTAGTTGTTAAAAAGTATACTTAATGTAAAATTAGAAATAAATTATTTATATTGTACTAATTTATTGTATTTCACATATGATGGCACTAATTATCTTTGTTTTTCCTCTCTTACCCCAACCCTTATCTTTCTTTTTTTTTTTGCTTTTATATGTGTTTTCACAAAGTTTTGATGTCATTAGTTTCTGACAGCTCACAAAATGATTTACAGCACAGGGAGATAGACCAACTAGTGCAGCTCAGCCTGCCCCCTCTCCGACAACTGCTGCACCGACACCCAGCATGTCTGGGACCAAACCTGGTAGTACTGCCTGTGCAGTTCCTGCATTACCTGGGCACTCCACATCAAGTAGCAGTAATTAGAATGTTTTTTTTTGGTCTTGGACATACTTCAGTGCTACTCATACACACATGAATGTATAAACCAGGATCAGGTGGTACAGTGGTACCGTCCAGGAATATTGGTGGAGGTGGAGATATTGTCACCCACCAGGAGATGCCAGACATGGTGTGGGAGGTTGTTGAAAGCATCACTGATGCACACATCATCCAGATGAAGAAGATGCTCATTGGAATATTAAGCAAAAGAAAATATCAAACACTTCAACAACAAGCTAAGGAGGATAACAATAATGAAAGTTCTCAGGGGGAGAACTAGATTCTCACTCTTCCCATGTTTAATAGGGATGGGCATCTGATGTCCCCTCCTTATCCCCAGCCATGGTGTCCCACAATCTGTTGTGTCCCTCATTATCTCTGTCTCTTGTCTTGTTTGTCCTGTTTATCTGCATCCTCTTCCTCACCTACCGTACTTACCTGACCCTGACATACCTACGTCCCTTACCCAACATTCCTGTCTTACTGAAGTAAAAAAAAATGGACACCTGTCCCACAAAAATATATTGCCCATATATATAGCTTTCCACTTTGCACAGTTGTCTTCTCAACACACTTGATTTCGTCCAATTGGTTTTACAACATTACTGCATTGTTGTCATCCATCTTTGTTGAGGTGACAGTTCAGTTTCATCAAATATTCTATCCATCTTCATTTTACCCTGCTGAAGAAGTGGATAGCTATTCCCTCTTGCAGTTTTTTATATTACTTCCCCATGTTCTTCTCCCTTCTTGCTCCCAATTTCGCTAGTTTCCTATCTACCCCATTTTCATATATTTAGTTTGGTGAAAAAGTAGAGTCACACATCACACACATGACAGAAATGGCCCCTAATGAACCCCCTTCACTTTTTGTCCTCTGTGTTTGGGTGGAATTTGTCATCACTCACCAATGCCAATCGACAGTGAATGGCTCTCACTGTCCTATAGCAACATGTGTATACCTCCATGCAATGCTGTTTAAACTCACTGTGCTATGGAAATGCACAGTTAAAGCAGAATAAAGGCACTCATATTAAAAATGTCATATAATTATTTATTTAGACTGCTGAATGTATACATATGTAAAACCATATGTGCACTGTTGATATAAATCAATTCATTACTGTTTGTTTTTATATAGTACTTCACTGTAATCATTCCCTCTCACATTTGCTAAAAACTATCACATTTAATTATTTAATGACATTCCAAATTCATATGTAAAACATTAGATTGAACTGATTCAAAC